>NC_140171.1:11545379-11597879 GCF_963971535.1 Notolepis coatsorum
ACCATGCGAGTGTCCCTGTCTACAGTGACAGTGGCCTGGAGGGTGTTGTGACCAGGCGATCGCTGGTTTGAAGCCCAGGACCGGCTGGGGGAAACGAATGACTCACTCTCTCCTTTCGCACGACTGCTGTCAAGGTGCCCTCCAGCAAGACATTTAACCCCTTCACTGCTCCTGGCCAACTGGAGAGGCCTGTGTGCGGCTCTCTGGTGTTAAAGGAGACACATTATGTAAAATGGCTTTTTGCCTCCACAGTAGTGTTTGTATGGATTTGGCGTCGGTCCGAGATGTTATTATTTAGGTGCAGGGGGGCGACTCCTTGCTGTTTGGCATAGCAGTTAGATTAGCGAGCCTGAACTATTATTATTGAATTATCGCTTGTTGTGCTGGGGGACACAAACAATAAATTAGCTTGTATTAATCAATTAGCTGTGCTTTTTTGGAAACAGGAACCCTGCCAACCTAATGTTTGTAAAAACGTTTCCACTCTTGGGTGTGGAGTAGCCAGCTGGGCAGGGAGGAGTGTGCACAGTCAACCTTCACTAGGTCAATACAAGTTAAAGTTGCAGAATGTAACTTTCCAAGAAAGCACTTCCTGGGCTTCCTAGTGGCTTAACACACTAAGAAATCGCTTACTGTGCTTCCTAGTGGCTTAACACACTAAGAAATCGCTTACTGTGCTTCCTAGTGGCTTAACACACTAAGAAACCGCTTACTGGGCTTCCTAGTGGCTTAACACACTAAGAAACCGCTTACTGGGCTTCCTAGTGGCTTAACACACTAAGAAACCGCTTACTGGGCGTCCAAGTGGCTCAATATATTGTACCACACAACATATTCAGTTAAAATCCGGTCTGAGACGTTTGTTTGCATGTTATCCTCCTTCTCTCTCCGCCTGGTTTCTTGTCACTCACTGTCCTTCAGATGAAGTAGAAATGCACTAAAGAAATCTCTCTAGACACTTGTTTTGAGAGTGTTGTTGCTCCTCGCCGAGGTTTCTTCTTGTCAAGGTGTTAGTGGGAGGTTTTCCTCATCTTCACTAGTAGTAATAAATCACAACTTTTTCGTTTGGAAGCACAAAATGAGTGCGTAATAATAACCATCGTCACCGTGGGACGACGACGCGTGAGCTTTAACCCTTTCACTACAGACGGTAGGTTAACCATTCTGTGGTGTGGCGGTGAACGGGTTAAACTAGCGAGCTAGCTTAAGATGTGCAACTGTGATAAGTTCTGTCCTCAACCGAGTGTCACGAGCAGCGAGCTGTATTTCTGGACCTGCCGGTGTTCCTCCGTCACGTAGTTCTGTGGTGAAGTCAAGTCGAGTCAAGTCTCTCCTCGGGGAGAACAGGGTTTTCCTGTTATCATAGACCCTCATCTGCACCTTTTCTTTTCTACCGTTTACTTGTTATGCATACTATATTGTGTCCTGTAACTGATCTTTTCTATTACCTATATACCTATTGTCTTTCCATTACCCTGCCCATACCTGTACCTCCCCTCCCCCATGCTGCTGCTATGGCACCTGAAGTTCCCCCCAAGGGGGTCAATAAAGGAACATGTTATCTGATCTTTTAAACTTGATCCATCTCAGTTCCATCTCATGACGCCTACAGTATTGTCAGCGCTTAAAAGTCGACATGCTGTAAACAAAACAAAACAAAAGAATAATAAAAAGAAAAACGATTCCATTTGCCGGTGTGTCAGCGGCCACCACACTGATCCTTCCCAGGCAGAGATCAAGTTCAATGCATTGCCGTCTGTTTCTGAATCTAGCCAACATAACCACCATGTAACAAACAGATGGTCCTCGTTGAAAACAAATGTTAAAACAGACGTAGAGACAGACAGACGTGGAGACAGACAGACAGACGTAGAGACAGACAGACAGACGTAGAGACAGACAGACAGACGTAGAGACAGACAGACAGACGTAGAGACAGACAGACAGACGTAGAGACAGACAGACAGACGTAGAGACAGACAGACAGACGTAGAGACAGACAGACAGACGTAGAGACAGACAGACGTAGAGACAGACAGACAGACGTAGAGACAGACAGACAGACGTGGAGACAGACAGACAGACGTAGAGACAGACAGACAGACAGACGTAGAGACAGACAGACAGACAGACGTAGAGACAGACAGACGTAGAGACAGACAGACAGACAGACAGACAGACGTGGAGACAGACAGACGTGGAGACAGACAGACAGACAGACAGACAGACAGACAGACAGACAGACAGACAGACGTGGAGACAGACAGACAGACAGACAGACAGACAGACAGACAGACAGACAGACAGACAGACAGACAGACAGACAGACAGAGAGACAGACAGACAGACAGAGAGACAGACAGACAGACAGACATACAGACAGACAGACAGACAGGCAGACAGACAGACAGAGAAACAGGCAGACAGACAGGCAGACAGGCAGACAGACAGACAGACAGACAGAGAAACAGGCAGACAGACAGACAGACAGACAGACAGACAGACAGACAGACAGACAGAGAGACAGACAGACAGACAGACAGACAGACAGACAGACAGACAGACAGACGTAGAGACAGACAGACAGACAGACAGACAGACAGACAGACAGACAGACAGACAGACAGACAGACAGACAGACAGACAGACAGACAGACAGACAGACAGACAGACAGACGTGGAGACAGACGCGGCCGGGGCCCTGACGCTCACCTGTCACCTGGCCGTTGTGCTCCTTCAGCTCGTGGATCTTGGTCCACTTGGCTCCGTCCTTCTTGTAGATATTGACATCGTGGTTGTTGGGACACAGGGCGATCTCTGGAGAGCAAAGAAGAAAAACAACACTCTGTCTGTCTAAGAATATCCTGTCGGGCTGTGCTGTATATCAGTGGGATATATATCAGTGGGATATACAGCGGCGGCGGGGAAATGACTTTGGCCACGGGCCACAGTGTGATTTATGGAGTGGAACTTAACAACGCTTAACAACTGACTGACTCTATGAGAGAGAGCGGGATGAGGCTGGAGAATTATGTATCCGCCTGTAGCACTTACACATGCATGCATGCACACACACACACACACACACACACACACACACACACACACACACACACACACACACACACACACACACACACACACACACACACACACACACACACACACACACACACACACACACACACACACACACACACACACACACACACACACACACACACACACACACACACACACACACACACACACACACACACACACACACACACACACACACACACACACACACACACACACACACACACACACACACTCTGCCTGTAGGCCTCACACATGCACGAACGCACAAATGTCCACCCACCCACCATAGATATGCTTAGCTAGATGCTCTGAGAGGAGTGTGGGGCCTACAGGGGCCTACAGAGGCCTCTCAGAGCGGAGCGGCCAGCCCTGCCTCAGTCAGCACATGAGTCAGAGGTGCGGCTGACGGCTGTCTGTGGTGGCTGTTCTGTGGCCTACAGTACATGAAGAAGGCCTGTATGACTGTGTCACAGCCGCCCGCTACATCCTCTCTGAGCCAGAAGGCAAGCGGAGGCTCTCTGATAGAAACGGCCAAATATGGCAGCGGTTTCCTCCTGGGGATAGCGGAACAACACAAAGACTTCTCAGAGAAAGAGCTCGGCCCCGCCCCCTTCTTCACCAGAACAGGAAACAGGAAATACCTCCCGCCACCTGGGAGCCAATCACAAATCGCGTGGTGGTGGGGGGGGGGGGGGGGGGGGGATGAGAAGAGGTGGGATGACTGGTTTCTGGTCGTAAGGTCTCATATTCACCTACTATTAACTATTAAACTATTAAAGAAACTTGAAACACCCCGTGTATAGGATATACCGAGACATGATTATTGACGAATGGGAGAGAGCTGTCAAACTCACGAGTCCGGTCCTTGTTCCAGGCATGGCAGCTGATTGGTTCCAGCAAGAAGCTGTGGTACGCCATGGCCAATCAGGAGTCTCAGAAGCAGACCAGGAAGTGAGGTGCAGTGGAGTGTTGAATCTAGAAAACAGAAGTTGTTACATCCTCGTAAAACAGAAAAAGCAGAACTAGAAGAAGCAGAACAGAAACACCCAGAACAGAAACACGGTCGGCGCTTATTTGCCGGAACTTGAAAATTAAAAGTTATTTATAAACCTAACCCTTACACAAAACCTAAAATTAACCTTACAGGAGACCTCCAGATCGAGAGCTTTTGCTGTGATCATCCATTACTGAAAATATAGGCCCCTAGTGATCTCTGCTTCTTGGCCAACAAGTGAGAACCAAGACACATGGAGCTCAGAGAAGAGACACCTGGTGATTTAAAACAACATCGTCTGCTGGTCACTGACTAATGTGAAAGAGACAGTGTGTTGAGCAGGAGACTACAGACAGACAGACAGACAGACAGACAGACAGACAGACAGACAGACAGACAGACAGACAGACAGACAGACAGACAGACAGACAGACAGGCAGACAGACAGACAGACAGACCATCTGTCTGACAGACAAAGCAGCTGAGCTCAGGTTGTGTTAATGAAATCCAGAGTATTGAGTATGAGACTACAGACAGATTGACAGACAGACAGCGAGACGGACAGACAGATGTACAGACAGATAGACAGACATATGGACACAGAGACAGACAGACAGACAGATGTACAGACAGATAGACATATGGACACAGACAGACAGACAGACAGATGTACAGAGAGACAGACAGACAGACCCATGTTGTGTTAATGAAACCCAGACTGGAGTGGAATGCTGGGGCATGTATGGAATGATGCAGGTCACACACACGCACACACGTCACACACACACACTTGTAATTAGTGTAAACAGGAAGTAAACAGAGACTGTCTGTAACTGTCACTTAGCTCTGACACATAGCTGTTAATGTGCTGACACTGGAATACATAGTATACTTTTTAGCTACGTGTCTGCGCGCATGTGTGTGTGTGTCTGTGTACGTGTGTGTGTGTGCGTACGTGTGTGCATGCACTAGTGTTGCATACTGTACTTTCTTCTTTGAAAAGTTAATACGCTTTGAAAGTGAGTGTGTGAGTGTGTGTGTGTGTGTGTGTGTGTGTGTGTGTGTGTGTGTGTAGCAGACATGTCTACAGCCTGAGCCAACTAGTAAAGATTTCCTTACTTACCCTGAGGGCCAGAGAGAGAGAGAGAGACAGAGAGATGAATGGATGGATGGTATGGTATGGAGGGAGGGAGAGATGGAGATCAAACAGAAGAGGGTGTTCAGCTCGCGGACTCTGGCCAGTCAACGCGAAAGCCAACGACAGAGTGATCACAGGAAGAGAGAGAGAAGAGGGAGGAGAGAGAGGGGAGGAGAGAGGGGAGGGAGGGAGGGGGAAAAGAGAGGTGGAGGAACAACGATCTCAGACGAAAGAGAGAGAGAGAGAAAGAGAGGGGGAGGGGAGGAGGGGTCGTGTGGTTCTGGAGGGGAGAGGGGGGGGGGTTGATCTATGAAAATGTAAAGGAGGCCAGACCAGGAGCAATATATTTGAAATGCAAAGGAGAAAGGGAGCTGGCAACAACATTCAAAAGAAAGAAAGGGAGGGCAGAGGAGGAGGAGGGGGAGGTGGGCGGGGCTGGGTGGTGGAACATGTTGCTTCCGCAAAACAAGGAAGAAAAGGAGGGGCCTGTGAGCACAATACAATGTTCTGCAACAAGTAGGAGGAGACAGAAAGTGAGGGGGGAGGGAGGGGGAGGCGACACTTTTACAGTCAGAGCATGAGAGAGGAGGAAGAGGGGGGGGCTGAGAGGAGGGAGGGGCTACAGAATGTAGAGAGAGAGAGAGGGAGAGAAGGAGAGAGAGGGAGGGAGGGCGAGAGAGGGAGGGAGGGAGGGAGGGAGGGGGGAGACAGAAATGTCTACTCTGCAAAAGAGGGCGAGAGGGTGGAGTGAAGGAAGGAAGAGAGTTGGGGGAAAAGACACCTCATCTGGTTCCAGTAACAGACACAACACAGATTAAAGGACCACACCAGTGTTTTTAGAGACACAACACAGATTAAAGGACCACACCAGTGTTTTTAGAAACACAACACTGATTAAAGGACCACACCAGTGTTTTTAGAGACACAGCACAGATTAAAGGACCACACCAGTGTTTTTAGAGACACAACACGGATTAAAGGACCACACCAGTGTTTTTAGAGACACAACACAGATTAAAGGACCACAGATTAAAGGACCACACCAGTGTTTTTAGAGACACAACACCGATTAAAGGACCACACCAGTGTTGATGACATGATGCTCACAAGTCCAGGCACCCTTTATATTTTACGTCATCATCTTTTACCGTTAATGACGAATTTCTTTTAAAAAGTTACTTTCTGCCAAAGACCAAAGAAAAAAAATACAAACTTACTGTCTCATAAAAGATAGTTACACTACAGAAATCTATGTTAAGTATAATTTAAACAGAAGACAATGTGCACAGATACGTTCAGGGACATTTCCACTAGCACAGGCAGGTTTAATGCCACCCCAGAGAGGAGGACAGACCATGTTTTTGGTGTGTGAGTTAGAGGTGAAATTGAGAATGAGGTTCCCTTTTTGTTTTACTGTCCCGTCTACGAGTGCGTAAGGGAAGTACTTTTTTGATGTAATGTCCTCCATTTATGTTGATTTTCTTGAGCTGGATGACTATGAACAACTTGAGTTGAGCTTCAGGAAGGGAACCTTTCTTGTAGCCGATTTTATTTGTCAAGCGAGAAGACGGAATACTTTGTTTAGGGCCGAGCTGTAATCTGTATATTTATGTAAATCCGTATTTAGATAATGAAATGTAATAATGGAACACTGCAACGGTATCTTTGGTGTCTTATAAACCCATGAGGGTTGGGCACGACATGACATGAAAATAAAATGAATCAATCAAAATCTGCTGATTCACAGCCGCCGTTGGCTCCCAGTGTATCTGAATGTGTTTTGCATAATACAAGCGAGAAGAAACATGCATGTTTTCACAACGAAATATAATACACTATGAGAGCTGATTTGCTGGAGAGAAAAAAACAAAAACGTTGCAGGAAAATAAACGAACCTTGGATGTTAGCTTGGCACAAAAAGACTGGACCTTTATAAGTACCAACAGAATAATGAGGAACTATAATGTTAACTAAGCATTATCACACAAGCATTGTCTGCTAGTTCATATTTGGATTATATAGGTAAGCAGAAAATGGACAGTTGTTTACTGAATGCATCGTTGGGAAGCAATGTAGAAGCCATTCTGGAAGGATTTCAGGTCTGAGACTTGAGTGACAAACCAACGATAGTTTATCATTAGTTCCTACATTTACATTTAGCTGATGCTTTTATCCAAAGTGACTTACAAGTTCTGTACAAGTCAGCAGGAAGGGCACAACTCTGGCAGCTAAGGGTCAGTAACATTGTTCATCAAAACAGTGTTGAACTTGAGTGCTACAGACTTGAGTGCATTTTAGTATAGTAGGTAGTAATATAGGCCAGTTAGATTCCTTAGTAGCAGAGTGCATAATAGTAAAAGACAGTACAAAGGTTAGTAGTAGTAGTTCCAAGGTACCTAATCATTATTAGTAATCATTAATAAATAATAAATTAAGTGTTACAGTCGACTTCACTTAAGAGTGAGAAAGGGTGGATTAAAAGTCAGTGGAAAAAAACACATCATCCATAACCTCATCTTCTTTTCCAACATTTCTTTTATTGCATCACTTTTAGACAACAATGAAGGCCCTGCACATTCTCTTTCTTCCAACATGGCTGCCCATAACCATTGGCAACCACTTTCAAAAGAAAATGCCCATTGTCCATGCAGTGGTAGAGTAGGTAAAACATTGGAAAAACTAGACTTGTTTACTAGATCCAGTAGTGAGACACAGTCTCATTGCATTTTCTTTGCCGTCTTTCTCATAAATCAGTACATATCAACTGTTGTTCTGAACATAGCGACCCCAAAACGGAGAAATGGGCATTCTGAACATTCCATGAAATGTCCCCATGGGACCCATTTCCAAGCAGCTCTGGAGTCTCCACTTTCACAGCGACATGATCTTTCAAAGTCCCACTCTTTGCCGTTATTGTTGACATCTGATATTAGAGATTAAAATAATGACTAGCCTGCCAGCCTTGTCCCCATGCATGAGATGGAGCCAGATTACCCTCTAGTATAGCCAGTATTGCAGTGCAGTGTTGAGAAGTGATGGAGACGATAGTGAACGTCAAAATCCGATATGTAGTTAAAGGTGCTATAGATAACATTCAGCCACTAGATGTCACACTAGAGCACAAGCGTGTCAATTATTGTTTATTTTTTTTCATAAAATTTTGTATTTATTTATTTACATGTTCGAAATAAAGATTTCAAATAAAATCAAATCAAAAAGTACTCATGGGCTACAATCACAGAACTATTTATTAATGACTGTCCCACATTTTTATTCTGATCTTGAAAAGAAGGCTTTTGGGGTTTCTACTCTGCATGGAATAGCCTGCAAGACTAGCTTAAACTACAGGATACATCAGCTCTAAATGAATTCAAATGCATGATGAAGACTATTGAATCTGAGACCATAGGAAACTGTAAAATGTTTTATTTGACAAGAGCGTATTTTCTTTGCTTGGAATGGTGCGTCTAAATTTAAACCATGAGCTCACTTGTCTGAATGTCTGTTTTTGCGGTCCTTCTTGGCCAGGTCACTCTTGTAAGAGATTTGAATCTCAATGAGTTTTTATCTGGTTAAAATAAAGGTTAAATAAAATAATCGATCAGCTCATACCTACTCCTCTGACAGGACTTCTCTCCATTCCTCATAGACAACCCACACCTGGTAACAAGAGCCTTCAAACACTGGGACTCCATGGCTCTGACCCTGGCTGGCTCTCCCAAAAATATAATAAGTACTGGACACAACAGGTTCTCAAGTATCAAAATAAGTCGTTCCGGTATGTTGTGATATTTACACTGGCAGGCTCAAAGTTATAAACAGCACATAATTTTTATTAATTGGTTGCATGTCCTGAATTCTAAATCCTACTGGACTAGTACCTGAAGATGTTATACATGTAGTGGAGTATCGAGTAAGAAGTGTTCTTTCAAATGTAGTGGAATAAAAATGGAAATAAGTACAATATGTCCAAGTACTTCAACATCCTACTTAAAAGGGGCACTTCATCAAAAAACAATGCTGGTTTGCACCTAATCTCACACATCCAAAATAATGTTTGAGTTATTGAGGGTAAAGGAGTTTGAATATGGCCACCAGTGATGTCATCAGGAAGATTGAATCCTTGTGTTGCATTAGTTACAGCGCCATGAAATTATGTAAATGAAACAATAGCAATACCATGTCTAATAGGGACTGCTACTACACAATTTCATTGAACTGTAATTAACACAAGGAACCAATGGCCCTGAGGACATCACTGGTGGCCATATTGTAACTCATTTCATCTCAATAACTCAAACTAAAAGAATGCGTGAAAAACTGTTTGTGTGAGAGAAATAAATCAGCGTTGAATTTTTGTTTAGTGCCCCTTAAGCACAATATTTGAGTTAATAGTCATGTACCAAAAACATGGCTTCCCCCACTGCATCCTGTATCATACTGGATACAGGTCGTTTTACTTACTGTACGCTAGCAGGCGTCTGGTAAGGTAAGTACAACCTGGGGCTATACATTTGTGTTTACATTGATACAAAATGAGATATCCTCAGTGAAAATAACACGTTGGGATATTATTGAAGTTATCAGCTGGTTTAGGAATGGAATCCAACTCTTCATATTCAAACAAGCAAACACAGAGAGAGAGGACTAGAGAGTCAGTTCTGTAAATGTGTTTCATCTTTATTCCATTTCTAGCTCATGATGAGTTACATAAAAACCCTCCATCTTTGTGTAGTTTTTAGTGTAGTAAGTACAGAGCCTGGAGCTGGCCAGCCACAACTCCACACAGGGGGGGGGGGTTCAGACAGCCTGGTGCTGGCCGGTCCGTGGCGCCACACAGGGGGGTCCAGACAGCCTGGTGCTGGCCGGTCGGTGGTGCCACACAGGGGGGTTCAGACAGCCTGGTGCTGGCCGGTCCGTGGCGCCACACACACGGGGGTTCAGACAACCTGGTGCTGGCCGGTCGGTGGTGCCACACAGGGGGGTTCAGACAGCCTGGTGCTGGCTGGTCCGTGGCGCCACACAGGGGGATCCAGACAGCCTGGTGCTGGCCGGTCCGTGGCGCCACACAGGGGGGTTCAGACAGCCTGGTGCTGGCCAGTCCAAGACTCGGCACAGGGGGGTTCAGACAGCCTGGTGCTGGCCGGTCCGTGGCGCCACACAGGGGGGTTCAGACAGCCTGGTCCTGGCCGGTCCAAGACTCGGCACAGGGGGGTTCAGACAGCCTGGTGCTGGCCAGTCCAAGACTCGGCACAGGGGGTTCAGACAGCCTGGTGCTGGCCGGTCCGTGGCGCTACACAGGGGGGTTCAGACAGCCTGGTGCTGGCCGGTCGGTGGTGCCACACAGGGGGGTTCAGACAGCCTGGTGCTGGCCGGTCGGTGGTGCCACACAGGGGGGTTCAGACAGCCTGGTGCTGGCCGGTCGGTGGTGCCACACAGGGGGGTTCAGACAGCCTGGTGCTGGCCGGTCGGTGGTGCCACACAGGGGGGTTCAGACAGCCTGGTGCTGGCCGGTCGGTGGTGCCACACAGGGGGGTTCAGACAGCCTGGTGCTGGCCGGTCGGTGGTGCCACACAGGGGGGTTCAGACAGCCTGGTGCTGGCCGGTCGGTGGTGCCACACAGGGGGGGGGTTCAGACAGCCTGGTGCTGGCCGGTCGGTGGTGCCACACAGGGGGGGGGTTCAGACAGCCTGGTGCTGGCCGGTCGGTGGTGCCACACAGGGGGGGGGTTCAGACAGCCGCATTCAGTCTCTCCCACTACACATGACTTCCAAATATCAACAGCCCCTGTCCTAATCAAAACTTCAGTTTACTCGCTGGCGAACAAGTGCTTACTCGTTGAGGAGCGGGACGCAGCCCTGACATTCTTACAGACGTTGGGCACTGGGAGGCAAACCTTACTTCGTCTCCCAGTGGTAAAGGGGGGAGGCCATTTTTCAAACGTTTCTATGACGACAGCGACTGGGGAGAGTCGCCGTGGGGACATTCTGGATGACAAAACATCTGGACTCCCTGTTTTCACTGCATTTCTCCCTGGTAGGAGTGGTTGTTTATAAACCCCAACTCTTACCTCAACCTTACTGGAGACCTCACAACTAGAGACCCACATTTCATCCAGGATGTCCCCACGGCGACTCTTTCAAGGAAGCCAATCTCCCCTGGGGGACTTCCATCTACTTGATATTCAGACACCATACGTGGGGTGAACCGAGGTGAGACGCGGTCCGATTTCTTCATAGTGTTTTTGCGGGTTTCGGTACAGGAGGTTAGAGAACATAAAAACAACACACATTTCACCTTGTTTGTCATTACGCGTCAAGAGGACCTGCTCGCTTTCACCGCTGGTTAGCCTTCATTTAAAACGAACAAAAAGAAATAAAAAAAGAAAAATCAACAATCAACAGTGATGTCACATGATGTCAGCTCAGAGTGCATGTGTGTGTGTGTGCGTGTGCATGTTTAGGCGCACACACTGAAGAGTGCGTTATGGTCTGGTCAGTGCTTCAGCAGACACTATACGGTTGTCAGTCTCTGTTGTGTTACTGGCTGCATCAGAGGAGCAGAGAGTGGGGGTGGAGGGGTGAGGAAGGAGGGATGAGGAAGGAGGGATGAGGGGGTGGTGGGGGGTAGAGAGGTGAAGCGGCAGCGTCTCTTCATTCCTTCACGTCATTCCTTCACATGATACGGAGGCCCTGGATAGAAGCTTCTAGACTCTGAGGAGAGAAGCACAGTAATAGACAATAGTTAGGACATGTTATCAGGGGAGCAGGGTTGCCAGGTTAGTCTGATAACGTGCATAGTAAAGTACTTTAGTACTTTATACTGTATCCTAGACGATGGCTGGTTCTGATCAAGCAATCCGATTGGCTGAGAGCCATGCGTTACTTACTATAGCATCATGACTAGGAGTTGCTGAGCAACCCGTATATACACAGCCGAGTTAACTGTTCATCAAAACAAGTCTTAACCAGGGTCTGCAATAAATAAAGCCATTTGCTGTCATTTTCAGCAACTTAAACACATGATTTCAATAAAATAGCAAACACATATATATATATATCTTTTATAAACACATGGTGGCGCTGGCGCATTTTCATAGCGGCGCTGCTCTCCTATACCATTGTTCAGGGAAAGCCCTGGATATTGTATTAAAATGGCATAAAAGCAATAGAACAGGTTGTGTATTACAGTATATATAATAGAAGACAGGTTGTGTGTTACGGTATATGTTACGAAGGATCAGATTAAACCGAATATATATATTTATTGATTGATATATATTGCATAATATTTGTATATCGTTTGATATCCCTTGTATATTCCTTGTACATATACACGGAATATCCCTTTAGCCTAGTACAGACCATAATATTTCATTCTCCTATTGGACAGCGGTCCACAGGCGCCATGGCCATACCTTCAATGTCGGGTTCAAAGTCACCGCCGGGGACATGCCTGGACATGAACGGTACTGCGCAAGGATATGAGACAGGAATAAAGCTGGTACTAGTTTGTTCATCTAAGCGTATAAATACGGCGCAGGTGAATACAGAAGCACTTAGTAATTAAAGTTGAAGCCTCACCCACGATACGACGTGCGGTGCAGTATGGCCTGTTTGGCCCCAAATAGAGCATTGAGACCGCGTGCGAATTAATAACTGAAGTGTCAGAGTTTAACGCTGTACCGTCGAGTTCGACCTATTCTATTAAGTCAGTAATAGTCTATTCGTGTATAGTGTATCATGCGGCTAAAGTTCTACAGTGACCAGCATCACCAACGTTTCCTCGTATCAGCTAGAGTGCTTATCCAGGCTGGGCTGCTTACCATGGCGCTTTCACCCGAGGGGCCCTAGACGAGGACCGTGTGGATTATGTACACTGGATAACCTACCGACGACTGCATAGCCCTTTTCGGCTGGATTATATTTGCTTTTGGTCCTGTAATTAATGGAGCGGAGAATCGCCGACACCCACAAGTGTGTGGGATTTAACCTGTGAGGAGCCACGTCGAGTCTGCCTTTCAGAAGTCTGAGGCCGGCTAGCTTTCTTCCATGTGGAGCTACATGCTACGGAGAACAGCTGTATTCGTCTGTGGATCAAGATCTTATTGCACCGTCTCCTGTACTCGGAGTCTCCTTATCATCGTTGACCCAGACTCTACTACCGACAAATCCTCTACCCTTGCTGGCTTACAACCGGGGGGACCCTACCAGTATCTCCCGCTATATTACTAGTGTACCATAGATATAATTCCCTAAGATTCAGGTTGTATGACTATCGCCTGCGTAATATGAGAATGGACATTCGTTATTGATTTGCCTACGCACATTCCTTTGCCTTATAAGCGCATCCAAAGTGAAGTAAAGTAAAGTATATTATGTACCTTTTGCTGCTAATAAATACTTAAATACAGCTTTGTGTGGAACCGAGTCATTGTGGGGAAGTGTTCATCATTAGATACCTGTGTACTGTATGGCCAGTAGGAATGTACATAAGACGGTAGTGGTTTAATGATACCATACTTATCAATACAGTCAGGGAATTGTACCCCTCAGTTACAGTATATATAATATATAATAGAACACAGGTTGGATACCTTACAGTAGCCAAGATGATCTACAGCATGAGCTTCACAGCCGTACTGTTATTTATTACGACACACTCCCCCTCGTTCCGTTGCTTAATCAGTGTGGCTATAATGCAGTCACAGCCACATATATCACAGTGTAGTACAGCATGAAGCACAAGGTCTAGTGTGGTATAGTTTTAAATATATATGATTGATTGAGGATTATTTAATTTCCGTGTCATACACACAAAGTGCCCAACCCTGGCAACCCTCATGGGTTTATAAGACACCAGAAATACTGTTAGTGTTCCATTATTACATTACATTACCTAAATACGGATTACATAAATACAGATTACAGCTGGGTCTTAAGTATTCTGCCTTCTCTCCCAAGCTTGACAAATAAAATCTGCTACAAAAGGTTCCCTTCCAGCACAACGTTTTTATATAATATATATATAATTCATTTGTAACAGTTTATATATATATATCATATATAACCGTTTTACTTCAACACATTCTCAAGCAATTGAAGAAAATGCTTGGAGATATTAACTAATGATATTGTTTTTCTTTCAGCTCTGCCAAAACACATTGTCAAAGGACCATGTCACTAAGGAACACGAAACAAAAATATATATATATATACCGGTATGCTATTTATCAAATCGGCTGTAAACAAAAGCCTAGTGATACATTTCACAACTGGACTTGGATAGATCATTCTGGACGTATTGTAGCCATGACAACGTATCAGTGAGCTAATTGGACAACATGTTGAGTTACATCACTGTTAAGCGTCATCAGGCTGACTGTGTTTGGGAATGTGAAAACTAGTGACACAAACATTCCTTTAACATAACCTGAAATAATGGTTGATTGAGGTTGTACATATGATTTAAGTGTGTAAAATGGAATAAAAAGGTCCTTTTAACTTCATATTTGATTGATATCACAGGCAATGTAGTGTAATCTTCCCAACAGTATACATACCTTGAAGTCCCAGATAGTCATGGCTCCATCGATCCCTGTAGTGCAGAACTTTTGACAGTCCCTCTTGTCTCCTTCATAGATAGACACTTGGCTAGACAGCAAAAACATATGGAAAGATGTCAAGTTGTGGGCCATTGTCAAATGTCAATTGTGAACACAAAGTCCAGTGTTAATGTGCTCCTTACGTGATGCGTGTACAGTGTGACTTACATGATGGTGTTCTAATGCAGTGAAACTTACATGATGCTGTTCTAATGCAGTGTGACTTACATGATGCTGTTCTAATGCAGTGTCCAGTGTGACTTACATGATGCTGTTCTAATGCAGTGAGACTTACATGATGCTGTTCTGGTGCAGTGAGACTTACATGATGCTGTTCTGGTGCAGTGAGACTTACATGATGCTGTTCTGGTGCAGTGAGACTTACATGATGCTGTTCTGGTGCAGTGAGACTTACATGATGCTGTTCTGGTGCAGTGAGACTTACGTGATGCTGTTCTGGTGCAGTGAGACTTACGTGATGCTGTTCTGGTGCAGTGTGTCCAGTGTGACTTACGTGATGCTGTTCTAATGCAGTGTGTCCAGTGTGACTTACGTGGTGCTGTTCTGGTGCAGCGTGTCCAGTGTGACTTACGTGGTGCTGTTCTGGTGCAGTGTGTCCAGTGTGACTTACGTGATGCTGTTCTAATGCAGTGTGTCCAGTGTGACTTACGTGATGCTGTTCTGGTGCAGCGTGTCCAGTCAGTGTGACTTACGTGATGCTGTTCTAATGCAGTGTGTCCAGTGTGACTTACGTGATGCTGTTCTGGTGCAGCGTGTCCAGTGTGACTTACGTGATGCTGTTCTGGTGGAGTGTGTCCAGTGTGACTTACGTGGTGCTGTTCTGGTGCAGTGTGTCCACAGTGTGACTTACGTGATGCTGTTCTGGTGCAGTGTGTCCAGTGTGACTTACGTGATGCTGTTCTGGTGCAGCGTGTCCAGTGTGACTTACGTGATGCTGTTCTGGTGCAGCGTGTCCAGTGTGACTCACGTGGTGCTGTTCTGGTGCAGTGTGACTTACGTGATGCTGTTCTGGTGCAGTGTGACTTACGTGATGCTGTTCTGGTGCAGTGTGACTTACGTGATGCTGTTCTGGTGCAGTGTGACTTACGTGATGCTGTTCTGGTGCAGCGTGTCCAGGGCCGTGTTGCGGTCCTCAGTGGTGGCTCTCTTGTCCATGTTCCTGAAGCGCTCCATGGCGGAGATGTTCCTCTGGATGCTCTGCTTGGGGAGGTCCAGCTTCGACACGAACGTCAGCGTCCCACCGTCGTCACAGCGGAACAGCATGGGGCAGCAGTCGTGGCCCTGGGGTCGCGCACACACACACACAAACACACACACACACACACACACACACACTTGTAATGTCGTCCATACTTGCAGAGTGGGAAATTAACACCAGCCCAATGTGGGTATCGTCTGTGGCATTTGTCTACTCTAAACGTTGGCAGGTTAAAAAAAGCAGACTGCTCTCCCTTCTAAAACTCTATTTGGCTGGTAGAATAAGTAACAACGGAAACTGTGAGGGGAAAGGGCAAACAAACACAAACGTAGGAAAGAAATATAGTAATAGGAAGTTCCTCTAATACAGCTAAATGTTTATCAAAGTTGTGCAGAAATAAAACAGCAGTAAGAAGTCAGGAACACAGGCGGCTGTAGATATAGGCTGTAGATATGTAAGGGTGCACTGCATGTATATCTACAGCCATCAGTGTTCCTTGCTCCTTTAGCTTTGTGCACAAATAATCGATATATTAAATAAATATTTTGCTGCATTCAAGGAGCTTCCCATTCGTGTACATTTTCAGAATAACTTAAAAAGGGGCAGTTCATCCCTAAAGAAATAATAAAATCAAAGATACCCTCAGACAGTGCTATACATCATCCAGACGGTTGCGGTGTGATTTGCCTAGTTTGAGAAATCTGCTGTAGAGTTGGAGCTGAATATCAAAAGCAATGTCCCTTTCCAGGTTACTCAAGATAATCTTGTTGTGAGCCGTTTCCTGTAGGAACTGTTTTCTATTGAAGTACACCGCCATTCACTGTTCTGAAAAATAGACCTGTGTAGATGTTCTACTAGAAAAACAGCCACTGTCTCGAGACGCAACCATTTATTATCATCTTTTTTATAGTAATCTATCTTTGTTTTATTTGCAGCACTTTTGCCAATAATGATAAAGTCAATAAAAGGTTTCTATGGACTGAATGATATCCGTCAGGCCCCAACAGACCCTCTTACTGTTTGTAAACAATGATCACATTTTGAGACGCTTGCTCAATTAGACGCGTGGACCTGTCACTGACTCCTCCTTACCGCGGCCACCACACTGTTCTCCGAGATGAAGATGACGCTGAGCAGGGGCAGGAACTCTGTCTTCATCTGAGACGGACTGCACACAGACAGACAGACGGACAGAGACACACACACACAGTTAAGGATCTTCCGTCACTAGGGATGTCCCGATCCGATCACGTGATCGGGGCCGATCGCGTGATTTACCGAAGATCGGGATCGGCAAAAAAATAAATAAAAAAATCTGCCATTTTTTTTACATTTTTTATTCAACAAACATGACCATGTTCACGTCTTAAACTCATACTGAGGCCTTAGTTTTGGTTTTAAATTGCATATCATCATTCACTTATTTATTGTCACACAGAGCAGAAGAATTTTGCCAAAACAAGCCAATAGTATCCAGCTGCAGAACGGCGGGCCAGCCACACTCAGACCCAAATAATTTTTTTTTTTTTTTAATCCCAATTTCTCACATTACATTCCCCCCGAATGTTGACGTTATCCAGGTGAAAAGTTAACTTCATAAATAATTTGATGTATAATTAAATCAAAGGAAATGCGTTTGGGTCTGAGAGTGTGGCTGGTTGCCGTTCTGCAGCTGGATACTATTGGTTTGTTTTGGCTAAATTCTTCTGCTCTGTGTGACAATAAATAAATGAATGATATGCAATTTAAAACCAAAACTAAGGCCTCAGTATGAGTTTAAGACGTGAACATGGTCATGTTTGTTGAATAAAAAAAAAAAATATATATATATATATATATTTAATTTTTTTTTGATCGGATCGGGAAATATCGGTATCGGTAGATACTCAAAATCACATGATCGGGAGCAAAAAAACTTGACCGGGACATCCCTACCCGTCACCAACATTTATTGCACACACCGATTAAAAATTATCTCAAATTGAGTTTCAAGCTGTTGTGGTGACTTATTAACACAACATAAGAACTCCAAACGCATTCCCCGTCAGGTCGGTAAATGTGAGGCTTTTGATAATAATGTTGTAGTAATACAGTGAAGACTTGATGGTCTATATCCTAATCTGATTCAATTCTCTGCTCATGTTTGTTTATAAACTTTGTGTGTTTTCAGAGCCGATCTGAGCCGTGAGGGCGGGGTTTAAATACTCAGGCGAGCCAGGCCTTTACAACGATGGCATGGGACACTAACCCCGCCCGCCCGTTCATGTGTAACGCTCGGTAATGTCGGGGACACGATCGCTGTGGATAACTGGAATGGCGATCAGATAATTAGATTCTTTTTTTTGCATTACATCAGAGACAAGGTAAGGACTCTATATATAAAACCTTGCATTGATCTGATATTTCTTTCTCCCGCGATCAAAGCTATCTGTGTGGACTCTGTGTGTGCTTTCTACCGTTGGCTGCGGTGGGGGCGCCCCGCTACGAGGGCCATTTCATGTATGCACGAGGAGATTATAATAATGATAATCTAGCGTTGATTTCAGGATGATTAGATAATCCGCCGAAAGATTACAACGTGATGACTGGATTACACTAAAATGCCTTTTTTTTTTTATTATTATTACACAGAGAAAGTGAGATTGAGAAGATTCTAGCAAGCACACTTCAATCACATGAATAAATACTATGTCAATATAGTACAGGTGTAATGTTATACTTTATTAATCCTCTGCATTTGGCCCATCCCAACTACTTAGGAGCAGTGCCACAGACTCCAGTTCTAATGCCAGTACCTTGGTCAAAGGCAGGAATATCTACCTAGCATGCATGTCTTTTATGGAGTGGGAGGAAACCAGAGTAGCTGGAGGAAAGCCACACTAACACAGGGAGGAAAATGCTAACTCCACACAGAAAGGTCAGGTTCGAACCCAGGACCTTCTTGCTGTGAGGCAACAGTGCTCACACCACCGTGCCGCCAAAAAAAACCACAAGGAAACATACTATTCTAAACTGAAGGCTAAGACCTACAGAGACGCATCACATATATCTCCCGACCAACAAGCTTTGACCCACCTGGCGGGCTTGGAGCTGTCCACTACCGTCACGGTGCTGTCGTGACTGACCCAGGCCAGCCGGTTACCGGACGCAGAGAAGGAGACGGAGTGGACCCAGCCACCTCCACCTGACGAGAGGAAATTATGAATAAAAACACAACAGGAAAAAGGCACTGCAGTGTGTCCTCGGTAGGGCTGTGAATCACACCAACCATATGCATTTGCTTTGGCCCACCACAATTTCTAAATATACAATAATGCATTAGAAATATTTTTGTCTTGTACAAGGTTCCCACAGACGTTGCAAAATGAAATTCAAGGACTTTTTTTCATTTTAAAAGGGCAATTTCCGACAATTAGTTACACTTTAGATTAAAAAAAAAGTATTTCTTCATTCAGAACAATTTTATCATGGATGAACAAAACTTTCAATGCGAATGGTTGATTTGAATTTCAATGACTTTTTAAGCACCTTGTTAAAAAATTGGCTGTTTTCAAGGAATTCCAGGCCTTGGCTTTCTTTTGTAAAAAAGCAAGCACTTTAAGCACTTCAAGGACCTTGTGCGAACCCTGCTTGCATGATCATTATTCTCCATTGCCCGACTCCATTGCATGTCACACACCTGCTCCTCCGAACTCTGCCAGCACGGCCCCAAACGGCATCTTGCTGCCCCAGGGGGTAGGACCCGGCTTCTCCTCCACCTCCTTTATGTAGGCTGAGAATATCCTGCAGGAGAGAGGGAGGGAGGGAGGAGGCGAGCGAAGAAAGGTTGAGCACAGTGCGTTTTTCCAAACACATTACATAACTAGAAGAAAGCACTCGGTAGAGCACAGCCACAGACCACTCTGCCCTTACTTTCATACTCAACATTTCACAGGGTTGATGACGGAAACGAGTGACCTACATTTCCAGCCTCAACAGACCCCGGGCTGTAAATCCATCTTTTATGCATCAACAAAAAGGTGATACTACTACCTCAAAACATATTGTTCAAAGTCTGGTGCAAAGTGGACAAAAAGGTAACACATCACTTCCTGTTTAAATCTATACATTTCTTCCTCTTGGCGTCATGCATATTCACAGCAAATTGCACGGTGATCCAGCCACTCATCGAGATATCTTGTGTCATAGGCAAACGGGGGTGAAAACATAACCTCCTCGGCAGAGATGAAAATAGTGTTGTTTTGATCCAGGGTTTGCCCCCCTGGCCTTGGTGGCAACGCCGCTAATGGGTGGGTTTGGTGTGGGGGGTGTACTGTACATACCAAGGCTTAGAGCACACATCAATGTTTAATGATAAGGCTCAGAACTCATCTGGCAGCCCTGTGTAAAAACACTAACAAAGTGAGTGAGTGAGTGAGTGAGTGAACCCTTTCGAATCACTATACCAGTAGCCTCATGCAAACAAAACGCATGTATAAATTATATAGAATATTTGAAATCCTTTAATGGAAAAAGCTCTTAGCTCAGCCACCAAATAGGTTAAAGCCCCTGTAACTTACTGCTGTGGCTCAAAACAATAACCAAAACCTCAACGCAGGTGGTTTGATTACAAGCGCTGTCGGCCTCGTCCCATTGGGGCGGGACGTAATAAGTAACTGTCCCAGATCAGTTATTAATAATAATAATAATAAATTCAATTTGTACCGCACTTTATATTTGTGAAAATCTCAAAGTGCTACAGGAGATAAAGATAAAAAGTTAAATGAATAAAAACAATTAAAATTAATAAAACAACCAATGAAATGGAAGAACATAAAAATAAAAAAAATTATAAAATGAATAGAAGTATAAAAAAAAATAATAAAAAAAGAAAAATCAAAAAACTCAACGGACTGTGGTGCTCTCAGATGGTTGGGGAGGGCATTCCACAGCCGAGGAGCAGCCGAGGAGCAGCGGAGCTATTGTGCCATTATTAAGAGAAAGCCCTGTGATCACCTAGGACTGGGAGTCGATTCGAGTTAGATTCACGAGGGTACAGTGAGGCTCGATGGCGCTGGTTTCAGGAGACCAGCAGCACCTGCCACTGTCGTCTAAAGAGGTCATTCGGTGAAGTGAGTCTCCATAGTAGTTGAGCAGAAACTCAGCACAAAGCAAACAGACGTCTGCCGGACGGGAGCCGCGCTACAAAATAACCTTTAGAGAAAATCTCCACACGGGGCACAGATTTAAAAGATCAATCTGGTGATTTTAAGAATCGATTTGATTCTAATTAAATTATTCAATATGGTTGTCTTTGATATTTTCCAGTGCTGTGATCACCAGTCTCACCTGCATGCGTGTGTGTGTATGTATGTATGTGTGTGTAATGTGTGTGTGTCTCACCTGCATTTGAAGTCACAGGAGCCGGCAGCCAGCAGCACGTTGTTAGGATGCCAGTCCAGACTCAGGACGGTGGAGCGGATTGGCTTCTTGATGTGCTTACTCACCCACCTGACACACACACAGCAAGGGATGCCCAGAAACCCAGTTTATAAAAATAAACTAAGCAATGGTCAGAGATGCTCAGACACCGGTATTGGGACGATACCAGACTAAAACAGATACCAGGCTAAACCAGATACCAGACTAAACCAGATACCAGGCTAAAACAGATACCAGGCTAAAACAGATACCAGGCTAAAACAGATACCAGACTAAACCAGATACCAGACTAAACCAGATACCAGGCTAAACCAGATACCAGGCTAAACCAGATACCAGACTAAACCAGATACCAGACTAAAACAGATACCAGGCTAAAACAGATACCAGGCTAAACCAGATACCAGACTAAACCAGATACCAGACTAAACCAGATACCAGGCTAAACCAGATACCAGGCTAAACCAGATACCAGGCTAAAACAGATACCAGGCTAAAACAGATACCAGACTAAACCAGATACCAGGCTAAAACAGATACCGGACTAAAACAGATAGACTAAAACATAGACTAAAACAGATACCAGACTAAAACAGATACCAGACTAAAACAGATACCAGACTAAAACAGATACCAGACTAAAACAGATACCAGACTAAAACAGATGCCAGACTAAAACAGATACCAGACTAAAACAGATACCAGACTAAAACAGATACCAGACTAAAACAGATACCAGACTAAAACAGATACCAGACTAAAACAGATGCCAGACTAAAACAGATACCAGACTAAAACAGATACCAGCCTAAAACAGATACCAGACTAAAACAGATACCAGACTAAAACAGATACCAGACTAAAACAGATACCAGACTAAAACAGATACCAGACTAAACCAGATACCGGTATAAGATATTCCTTTATTGATCCCCTTGGGGAAATTCAGGCATCATATGGGTACCTTTATGTCCAGTGACCAGAAACAAATAGTCTATATTGTTCAGCAAAAGTAAACTTTGGTAATCCATATCAGCCGATACCCAAGTTACGTTCAGGACTCACAGTCAGTATCGGCAGGGAAACGGTGGTATTGGTGCACGCCTATTTGTCAACTGACATCTTTGCAGAATATTACGACTTTGTTAAACAGACTGTGATTTATTTTCTCTACAATAGACACAGTTTCAACACTCACCCATCAGCAAGCTTAATAATGGCTCGTCATTTTTTACATTCTTACTTGACACATTCATCAATCAGGAATGTTCACAATATGAAAAACGTGTTCTTCTCCGCTTAAAGCCCCCATCACCGATTGCTGGAGGTCAACACAATGAAATCCACCACTACGAGCTCCAGAATGTCAACACCGGTGTTTTGGTACAAATGCTGCCTCCCCTGGCCCTCCCCATAGCCCCTATCATCAGATAGTTAGCTGTATCCACCTCCCTGGCCCTCCCCATAGCCCCTATCATCAGATCGTTATCTGTATCCACCTCCCTGGCCCTCCCCATAGCCCCTATCATCAGATAGTTATCTGTATCCACCTCCCTGGCCCTCCCCATAGCCCCTATCATCAGATAGTTAGCTGTATCCACCTCCCTGGCCCTCCCCATAGCCCCTATCATCAGATAGTTATCTGTATCCACCTCCCTGGCCCTCCCCCATAGCCCCTATTATCAGACAGTTAGCTGTATTCACTTTGCTAGCATGCTGCCTCACTGAAGCTCCTTCTCAACATGTACAATAACAAATTAAAACAGCAGCGGAAAGATCTTGCCTGCAGATCACTGACTGTGCCTTTAACTGAAGCACTGAACATTTTTCCAGACAATACGACGGCGACAGACGGTGAAATTCAAGCTGTAAACGTTTCCATTCAAGTCCCCCGTCCTGTTCACCCGCCTCACCAGTCGTTCTCCTGCTCAAAGTAGCACACGGAGATGAGCCGCGCCCCGCTGCCCACGGCAAACTTGTTCTCCAGCGGAGACCACTTGACGAAGGTGGCGGCTCGGTTGATCCTGAGGATGACCAGCGTGGGCTTCCAGACCCCGTCCTTCAGGGACCACACGTAGGCGTTGCGGTCCGCCCCGCACGTCACTATGCGGTCGCTCTTGGGGGCCCAATCGATGCCTAGAGTGAAACAGAGACAGTGATGAAACTCTGGGATTATACAGAGGGAGAGGAGAAGGCCACAGTGGCTCAGGAGGTAGAGCGGCCGTCTGGTAATCAGAAGGTTCCCGGTTTCGATTCCAGGCAGCGTGTCGAAGTGACCTTGAGTAAGAAACTTAACCCCTAATTGCTCCCGATGTGCAGGTTGGCACCTTGCATGGTTGCCTCCGCCATCGGTGTGTGAATGTGTGAGTGAATGGGTGAATGTGAGGAACAGAAATTGTAAAGCGCTTTGGATAAAATGCGCTATATGAATGCACTTGCAGTTAATTTACTGAGTTGACTACTATAGCAATCATTACTGTAGATGCGACTCTTTCTTCGAACCTCATTAAAGTAGTACTCTGCTGCTTCAGAAACAGCGCTATGCGAGCAAGAGCTGCCACAGAGGGGAGAGGGAGTTTGCGATGTTTGCAAAACAGTCAAGAGGACAGAGGCAAGGAATGCATGATAGATGCTGACAGAGACCTTTACAAAATGAAAACTAGTGAGGAGCACAAAAGTCATTTTCCAGTGATGCAGAAGTTGCTACATTTCTCATTGACCAGTAAGCCAAGTAACAAAGGCTATTCAAGCTATATAGCCAGCCAATGATTACAACTTTAGATACAACAAAAAAGACCATTCACAAGTTGTCTCAGTCAACTGAGTACTGTAGCATAGTTGTCTCACTGCTTTGTGCTCTCAGTGAGGGAGGGGCCAGCCCCCGCCGCCCGCCAGAGTAAACCACAACAAGCAGGTTGTTGTTTCAACGCTCTTATCAGGCAAGTACACAAAACGGTTGTTTCCTAAGTAGCAGAGTGCTGCTTTAGGGCTGAAGCCAAGGTTGATGGCAGGCAGTTAAGTGTGTATGATGAACAACTCACAAATATACATACCAATATGAAACACCAACATGTTTGATCAATTGGAATGAGGACTGTTTGGGCATGCAGTTTAGCGGTTGAGTAGTCTACAAGCTACTCATATATATGGTATGATATTAAGCTTCTAGTAAACACGATAATAGCCACCCAATTTAGGAGAACTGATCTGGGGCAGGATTTAAGACATCAGTTGTTGACTATTCCTCTTTACAACCAATCGCAGATGTGAGACAGCAGGGGTGTGAGATTCCGAAATGCTGCCAAATGTGCAAACAAATACAATAAAGCTGTAGACGGCTAATCAAATCAGAGGTGGACTCACTGACCTGTTATGTGTCCATTGTGTTCCTTCAGCTCGTGGGTCTTGACCCACTGGTTGCCACTCTTCTTATGGATGTGAACTTCATGGTTATTGGGACTGATGGCGAGTTCTGCAGATGTGATGAGAAAATGAGATTAAACGAAAATAGCTCTATAGAAAACAGACAAAGAACTGGTTAGAGAGGGGGCGACCGGGGGAACCTGTACCAACCCAGGTTCAAGTAGCTGTTCTAGGTCACCTACAAATGACATCACAGCATATGAATGTGGTGGGGAGGGATGTCATTTGATAGGGTAAGAGACAAAGGGTTCATACTAAGTTGTCATTAGATACTCATACAAAATCATTACAAAGGTCATATTAGCGCAGCCCTGGAACAAGGCGGGAAAAGAGCAGAGTTAAGAGCAGTTAAGACTCAGGGCTTGAGAGACAATTGCATGCGTGTGTATTCCTCTGTGTGTGTGTGCCACCCATTGCATGTCGTTGTGTCGTTGCATGCCGAATAAAGACCTCTCTCTAAAGAGGTCCTGCATTATTATTATTATTATGAAATGCTGCAGGGTCTCTTACGTGTCCTGTCATGGTTCCACGCGTGGCAGGTGATGGGCTCCAGCAGGAACTGGTGCAGAGACATGTCGCCTGGCTGGGAGGGTGTGGCCCTTCACTGGTGGTACTGGGGCTGCACTGATTTGTCACACAAACAAATGATTTCTCACTTTGGTAACAAGCCAAATGTGGGGCAACTGAATGCATCCGATTCCGCTTTGGCATTTCATAAACTACACTGTGTCTCCAACAATTAACTTAGTCGGGATATGCATGCATGTGTTACTCTTTAACGGTACTACTACTAACTCACTGTGGCGTTAGCTAGTTATGTTTGGTGAGATTAGTTACAATCATCATTACAATCACGTAGATCGAATTGGTCAAACACTGGATTTATTTAGTTTGCCGCTGCTATTACAAGCTAACGTTGAGGTTATCTGTCAACGTTAGCTTGTTTATATACGATCTGACTCGTTAGTTACCTAGGGCCAGTCGTCGTTAGTTAGTTAATAAGACACTGGTTCTATAGATGTCACTAGTTAGTAACTAACGACTGTCATCGAGCCGGCTGACGTAGCTACTAGGGCTATAGCTCAGTAACGTTAGCTCAAATTATCCTGAAATTACACCATTTAGTTGACCAGCTAAGCTACCATTTGAGACAAGCTGACGATAGTAACGCAACGAACACAACGTGTACATTTTTAGGACGTATAATAAATATCTACATATTCGTTATAGGCCTCCCTTCTCGGAACCGAGCCCCGGCTTTTCCTGCGGGGAGATGCCGTCAGACGGTCCGCTAAGCGCCGCTAACTCACCTGGTCGTGTCGGTCCTCCTTGTTTTTGCACCAGCTAGCTACACAAAGCTAAGCTAAACGTTATTAGGTAAAAGGAATAATGGACTTGAATTCGCGGACTCTGGACAGTCGACACGAATTCGTCCAGGAATGTTGAGGGAATGTCAAGACGACCAGGCAGGAGGATGCGACTACTGGGATCATTCGGTTGTGCGCGGCGGGTCGGTGACTCGGTAGTAAAGCCCTGTGGACGGCGCCTGGCTGACAGCTAGCTTAGCATCGCGCTACTAGCTCCGTTACGTTCAGTGGGACGTCGCTCACGTAGTGCTGCTGCTGCTGGTCGTCATGCGCAGACCCTGTCCTCCCCTCCACCGACTGTGAAATGCTGCCTCTAGCGGCCAACACGAGACACGTCCGATTGATTGATTGATTGATTGATTGATTGATTGATTGATTGATTGATTGATTGATTGATTGATTGATTGATTGATTGATTGATTGATTGATTGAAAATATTATTAACAGATTGCAGAATGGGTACAATACAGTACAGCTCAATACATACAATTGTTAAGGGGATGCAGACCAGAGAAAGACTTTTGTCTTGTTTACATCCCCCATTTTCAATTCATCATAACATATAACACACGACATACAGATAGACAGTACTGCTACATCTATACATTTATGACATACCAGATTTGCAAATACAATACTGTTTGTGATACAAAAAGAGTCCAGAAAAGAGAGTATATACATTTGACGTAGAAACTGTACATTGGAGGAGGTTGGGTAGGTGGGGTGGGGTTGGGTGGGTGGGGGAACTCTACATTGGAGGAGGTTGGGTAGGTGGGGTGGGGTTGGGTGGGGGTGGGGGGGGGGGGGGGGGGGGTTGGGTCAAGTTTCAAGTTCAAGTTTCTTTATTAGTTGTCATACAAAAATAGTTACAGAATACTTATGAAAAAATATGCTTCTTTCTGTTTTGCTCCTGAGAGTGTGCTAGATAAAAATAGATAAGTATAAAATAAGTATAAAATAGAAGTCAAAAGTACGTAACAAGGCGGCTAGGTGGTGTAGTGGGCAAGGCGCTCGCCATCAACGCTGGAGACGCTGGGTTCGAATCCAGCTCTCGGCATTGCTATCAGCTTGGCTGGTCGGTGTTAGGGGTGGGAAAGCTGATGGGTGGGTCCTGGGCGTTGTGGACAGCGACCCCTACAGTTCGATTGGGGCGCCTGCACAGCGAGGGTAGGATCTGGAGGGAGGTAGTGTGACCTTCCACACGTTACACTCTCCTGGTGAGAATCTACGCTGCCAGGCTGGCTGCCGGCTGGCTGCACATGCATCGGAGGAAAGCATGTGACAGTCTCCGGCCTCCCGGACCAACAGTAGGGGGGAGTGCGCAACAACCAGGAAGGGGGTTGGGAATTGGCATAACGACTAAACAGTGGGATGGGAGAAAAATCTGAAAAAGGAGGTGGGAAAAAGATAATATAAAAAAAATAAAATAAAAAAAAGTACGTAACAAAAGTGTTCAATATACATAATATACAATATACAATGCAGAGTAGAAAAAGTTACTGAGTTACAATACATTATACAGTACAATGCAGAAATGGGATGAGGTACAATTTAGGGTAAGGTGTAATGAGGTATGAGTTGTAGTGCAAATCTCTTAACCAATCAATATAAAGTGTGTTAAAGTGTCTAAAGTGGGTAAAGTGGGTGCTGCAGTGAGTTGTTTATTTAAAGTGAGTGTGTGCGTGCGGATGTGTGTGCTGTGAGTGTATTTTATGGTTTGTTACATAGTGTTATTGTCATAGACTGCATGCGTATAATGCTCTACCCTCGCATTTCCCCTAAACTCCTGTTCAAGCCTAAATGAATCTGGATCTGGCAGAATGCTTAACATTGGATAGTTGTGGGCATGATGGAATGCTCTCCCTGTGAGTGACCTACATTTGCTGAAGTTAAGCAGTGGGTAATCATTTTTGGAAGTAATGCAATATTACGTCAACTGCGCTGACAAAATGCTATTTTTATTTTTATCAGTTACCATGTTATATAAAATATGGAAATAGTAGCCTGTCTAATACATAAGTAGGCTATTTGAGTGGTAGACCTACTGATACCTTCAAGTGCTGTCAGAAATAGCATGAATACAACGTGAGCATATAGTGCGCATGACCCAACAAAGTGTGAATTACCAGTAGCAAAGTAGTGTTTTCCTATGATACATATGCACACAAATGCTTCTTTGAGGTATATAAATCATAATTACTGGCTCAAAAACGTCTAATTAAAACTTCTATTACATTATTATAGTAAAAGGGTTTTGTGCTGCATGATTTCAGAGATAAAACAAATGGCTCAAAATTGTATTTATTTTTAGGGAAGTAGGAACTTCCCAGGAAGACTTGAAGGCAGCATTACATGTCTTGAGTCAGTGCATTCAGGTGGTCCCTGTCAACTCGTAAAGTCAGAAATGTATCAAGTTGTATTTTCAAGGTGATGGTGTTTAAGAGCTAGAATGTCAGGCGCAATCAGATGCAAGGCAAAATATTAAGCCAGATTTCTTTCTTGATGCGAGTATGTCAATATCATATATCTGATGAAGCATCATTTTACTCTATGTGCAGAATAATGTTTGAAAGGTCACTGATACGTCACAACTAGTACACTCTGGTATCATGGAATTAGCCTGACTTTACCACTTTTTTCATCTTAATTGGCAATTCGTGTGCTATTTCCTGGTGGTAAAACTTGGACATTTCCAGCTTTTTACTCAATGAGGACCAGCCCAATGCACCATAACTTCAGTGGGCAATGAGTACTCTAGCCAATCAGAGCAGACTAATCAGCAGCTCTTCATTACACCTGGTAGATAGGAATGCTGGATCAGATCTCCACTTAACATTACACACACACACATAAATATAGCTAAAGAATTAGCATTTTTATTATAAGGCATCTCAGGTAAAAATGACAAAATCATCTAAAACAGAGGAACCGTCCTACTTCCTTCCAGGTAAGAAGACATATCACTCACCTCTCAGTCTCACTTTCTGAGTCTGAATGAAAACCCATTTTATTCAAGAAACACTATTCCTTCCCCCATCGTTACCTCACTCCTCTAATCACACTTGACTTTGTTGGATTGGATGTTGCTCTTGTTTGGTGGTGGTGGTGAAAAATGTGCAAATGTGTGTTTTGGGGAGACAGTGGCTCAGGAGGTAGACTGGTCGACCGGTAGTCGGAAGGTTCCCCGGCGGCCTGTCGAAATGTCCTTGGCCTTGGGCAAGACACTTAACCCCTAAACTGCTCCCGACCCGATGTGCAGGTCGACACCTTGCATGGTTTCCTCTTGCCATCGCTGTGTGTGTGAACGGGTGAAGTGAGGAATGAAATTGTAAAGCGCTTTGGATAAAAGTGCTATATAAATGCACCATTTACCATTTACATTGAGGTTCTGGGGTCACGTGGAGTGTGTTATACGAAATACCCCCCCCCCCCTCCACCCCAACTACCAATCTCCTACCTACCAACCTCCTCCAATGTACAGTTACTTCGTCAAATGAATATACTATTTTTTTTTTTTTTTTTTAGACTCTTCTTGTATCACAAACTACTGTATTTGTAAATCTGGTATGTCATAGATGTAGCAGTATACGGTCTCTGTATGTGAATTGAAAATGGGGGACCCTGATGTAAACAAGAAGTCTTTCTCTGGTCTGCATCCCCTTAACAATTGTGTGTATTGAGCTGTACTGATGTACCCATTCTGATCTGTTAATACATTTTTCAATCAAACTACCCCATTTTCCGAAGCGGAGAAAGATGTGAAGATCTATCACTTGCGTAACGCGCAGGCGCCGTCCGTCCCCCCTCCTTCTTCCTTCACTTCTACTTCTGGAGTAACGGGCCAGGCACCTTCAGCAGGTAACGGACACACCATAGTATACCATATATAGATCTTCACACTGAAAACTGGTGAAATTAGTTACAAACCCGAGCCGAGCCCACCTGTACATGCATCTGATTAGCACTATTACTCTATACTAATTTGTATATCTTAGACCCAGCTTAATCACCTGTACATTGTATGCACTTTACTTGTTACATTTGCACATATAGTTGGATGCCAAACTTTTCGTTGTGCTGTATGATACATTTTAATGTAATATAAACCTATGGAATTCCTAGGCAAAATGATTAAAGGAACGGAAACTAATCAAATTTAAGAGTTCCTCCAGTAAAGCAATTCCTAGTCGAGAAATATTCAGTCGTTGATTTGATCAACAAAACTGAAATAGTTTTCCCCACATGTAACTGTGCAGAAGGACCTCTTTTGAAGGTGCTATAGATAACATTCAGCCACTAGATGTCGCACTAGAGCACCAGCGCATATCCAACCAGGTGCATGAGGGGATACATGTAAACATTCATTTTGGACCCGCAAAATAATTTGAAATGATAAATTCATGTATCAATAAAAAAAATGGGGGGGGGGGGGGGGGAAGCAATACTTTTACTCTGCCCCTGTCTAAAAGCTCTGTGGCTGTATACTCTACATAAAAGTACATTTTAAATCTATTGTTGAGATGCTTATAATCTTTCTGAAAATAACCCATTCACCATAGAAAAGACCAAACCGCTTGATTAACCCTTTCACTGCCACACGACAGCCGGTTAACCCTTTCACTGTGACAATACAGAAGGTTAGCCCTTTACTATCACACAACCGACGGCGATGCTCCATCATTAGCATCATTAGCTCCGCATTTGCGGAGCTAATGATGGAGCATCGCGGTCGGTTGTGTGATAGTAAAGGGCTAACCTTCTGTCGTGTGGCAGTGAAAGGGTTAATGGACGGCCCAAGTTGACAGACGACCATTACTATGATCAGAGTAACCTCTCTCTCTCCTCTCTCCACCACACCTCCCTCTAGGCTCTCCCTCTGCTACCAGGTCCAAGTTTGTGAACTATGAGTTAGAGCTACATCGCTCCCCGGGTCCGACCACATGTCCTACTTGCCAGGTCCAGGTCACTACTGAGGTCACCTACCGAGTCGGAAGACATGCATGGCTAATGTGTCTTTTGTTTGTTCTGTGCGGGTGAGTGTTTGAAATGTGGGCCCTTGGGTTTTCATACCATGTCACCCCTTTGTTCAATATGCTGTTCCATTTTAGAGAGGTCTGGTAGCCATTTTGTGTTGATTCATCATCACTTCTGTGTTTTCAGTGCTTCTGAAAATGTACCTTCAACATATTTAGAGATGCTGAAAACTTAACGCATCTGATAAACGGTCAGCTAACCTGTGGGTCTACACTGTTTATCTTATTTCTTTGTGCCATAGTCTAGAATCAGGATGGAAGTGTTTATGTAATGTCTGAATTTGTCTTTTTTTAGCAATGATTTAATGATACATTTTTATCAAATGTATTTGTAAGGCCCGACAACACACGTTAATGTCTCCATGGGCCGGACACGTCTTCTTTAAACAAGTCAAGAAGAAACGTAACTAAGTCAAGAATAAAACATACACCATGAGATCCAACAAATTTAAAATAAATGCAAATAAATGAATGAATCTAACATGAAGATTTTTATTTTGATCAACTTTCTTTTCCCATTTTCTATTTTTCTCCCATCCCAATTTCGTATCGTCCAATTCTACCCTCTCCTGTCTCGAACGTTGTTAGGCCATGCCTCCCACAAGCCGGCTGCAATGTGGACGTAGCCTTACACCATGCATTTCTGGTCATGTGACATGTACGCCCAATCGTGGGGCCGCAAGTTTCTACACTGGTTAGGCTTAGGCGCTCGTTCGAAGTTGGTTAAGGTTAGAGTTTGTCTTGGAGCATGGCAATAGAACGCCTGCCCTGATTCTGACGGTTAAGCTTAGGCACTCTTTCGAAGTTGGTTAAGGTTAGAGTTTGTCTTAGAGCATGGCGATAGAACACCAGGTAGATTTCAGGCTGTTAGACGTGGAAATAGGCACAGAACTTGCTGTCCCACGATTGGCGCACATGTCACATGACCTGGCCAATCAGAGCGCAAAACTCTAACGCGGCAATACAGTGCCGTCGTCGAAGGCATACACGCGTCCCCTCCGGTACTCGAGGAAGCAGCAGTCTCATCTTTTCACCTGCACAGCGCGATCTCTCAGCGTCGGGGGGTCTGCGTTTGGAGGGCACGCCGCCCCCGTCGCTTCCTGATTCTGCTGCGCAGGCGCACCAACCGACCTGTAGGAGTCGCTGTCCACAACGTCCGATCCCCACCCATCAGCTCCCCACCCCCTAATACTGCCAATTGTATTAGTATGAACGACCAGCCAAGCTGATAGCAATGCGGAGAGCTGGGCTCGAACCCAGCGTCTCCTGCATTGGTGGTGAGCGCCTTGCCCACTGCACCACCTAGCCGCCCCCTAACATGAAGATTTGACCACGTGCATAATTAACCTCTCTGGTTCCACCACAAACCCACAGGTTAGCATGCGTTTTCATGTAGCAATTATAATCAGATGCGAGTTTTGACCATGTACAAGGTATTTAACCCTTTCACTACCACACTACAGAAGGTTAAGCTTCTGTATAGTGGTTGTGAAAGGATTAATCCTTTGTCGTGTGGCAGTGAAAGGGTTAAGATACATTGGAAACCTATGGAAGTAACGAATTGGCACAAAATGGCTACCCAATACCTACCTGCATCTATAATACAATACACACACTCTGATGGGAGAGGATACAGTATATGTTTTCTTGTTGCAGGTTGATTCTGGGCTGCTGTCTGATTCCATTTTTTGTCAGGCATTTTAAAGACGCCTATCACACGTGTCCTAGCTGTAATAAGGTCCTTCATGTGGATAGGAGGGGCTGCTGCTGATGCCCTCCGGGACCTTTCTCACTCTCATGCACATTGTCTCTTGTCTCTTTCCATGTAGTATAAATTTCCGGTGTTCTAGCTTAGTGTTTTGACGTTCCTCACCATTTAAATGTGCCAACGAAGCCAGCATCCTTAATGTCTAATGTTATTTTGAATGTAGTTTCATTGTGCCAAGTCTCTTAATGAAGTGCTAATAAATTATGTGCCCAGGTCTTATAGCGAGGCAGATCATGCCTTTTTGTGTTGAGAATGGTGTCATTTGTTATGAGACCGAGCATGAAACCAAAACGACTCTGCCAGATCGTCCGTGACTGAGTGACCGACCCCAGTTTGCCAAACTCAGCCCGCAGTGGCAGTGGCCTGAAACCAGCCGAATTGTACTGAAAGGAGTGAACTCCTTTTGCATGTTTTGTTTCAGGAAAATGAAAGACTAAAGGAGTGATCTGCCTCGTTTCAAGACTTGTCGGTTGTTTAAATAAATTCCTGTTGCATGTTTTTACGTGTTGTACAGATTTGTATACCGGTCTTGTTCTTATCCGGTCTTGTTCTTATACTGTCCCTCTTATATAATCATGTTAATTAATGACTTGGAAAAATAAAGTACATGTTACATGAGCTCATTCAAAGCAAAAAGATGGATAATGTATGTGTAGTGTGTGTGTATATCTTGCTCAAAATGTATTAAATAATTTTTGTAATAACCTGCAGTCTGTGTCCTAACTGTGCTGTTCTGCTCTATTGGCTACAAGTGTTTTTGGAAGATTAAAATGGCTCCCCAAGTTATCCCCTGGAAGTAGTATGAAGCCAAAGCTCACAAGGCCATTGGAAAAATAGATGTCAAATATAAACACTGTAGGCTAGTACTTCCGGATCTCTCTTTTCTGAAAATCTACATAAGTAAATGGAATATTGCTCCACTTCTACAAGGTCCATCTGCATATTCTTGGTTATCTATGGACCTCAATGAATGTATTCCCAGTGTCAGAAATATTGTGTCAATTACTAGGCTTGCTTAAATTGGGATGACACAAAGGAATATGAATTATGATTTATTTGACAGTGAATAACACCATGCTAATAATGACCAGACAAGAAGATCTGCCACTTATCTCATTCAGTACCATCCTGAGATCATGTGTAAAAAAAATCTAAGGAAATGAATAAAGGGAAGATGATTAAACGGAAGGTTTTGTAGATACAGTACTGAATTCTCCCATCCGGACCAATGCAATTTGAAATATTATTATAGAATAGCAGGCTTATAAATTACCTTATTATAGCCAATTCGCACATTTATGGATTGTGCCAAATCTTATTTCAAATGGCCAAGTTCAATTTGGATTTAGTATCACCAGGCGTGCATAAGAACAGATAATGAAATCTACTCTATGTACAGTCTTTATTTTTATCCGGGTGCAAACATTTTGAAACTAATTTCAAATCTAAATGTTGCTACATGCTAAAAATAGGGAAGAGAAACTAACTGCGCTTCAATATGTCAATAACGTTAAGTGTTGTGGTTTATTATCCCGAATAATAAGAGCTATTAAAGAAATTCATACAGAAGTATGAAGCTTAAAACCCCTAGAGGCTTTTGGGAAGTGTCGTTGGGAAAAATTCCAACGCTGATCGAAAGCTACCAGTGTCCTACAAAATGGCCGCAAAAAACCTACAATTCCCAATGTTCAAACTTTCCAAAATGGTCTACTTTCACGAACTAAACAAGAAACGAATGAAAATCTATCTAATAACACTTTACCTATTGGTAAACTAACGTATTGATGATAATATACATTATAACTGCTGTTGTGACATGTTTTTACTTGAATACGTTTGACAAAAAAAACGATACTTTTGTCAAACAGTCTGGAGAGATTGATTTATCACGTGATGTCATTTGCGGTCCGCCGATGGACCGCACGGGTGGAAGAGGTTAAACTAAAGGCCAGATAAATGTTGTCGTAAACTGTAATCTGTTTTGGGTCATAGGAATATTTATTCAGAAAATGTGAGTTCCCTGACAAAGCCACTAGGCTACAAGTCATTTAAACATCTGTTGCCACCATGTACTGTATATATAGAATGTGTGTGCAGCAACGTGTTTTGTGTTGACACCAGAGGATTAAGTGAAAGGCTATTTTAGTAGTTTGAGCCTTTAATTCAGTCAAGACGGCCATGTGAGTTGTGGGAAAAGCCTTCTGTCTATTGGCTGGGTGATGCTTGAGGTGACGCACGCCTGTCCTGGGTCTTCTCTTGCACGCCTGTCCTGGGACTTCTCTTGCCACACACATCGCTGGTGATGTATAAGGAGCAGACGGGGGCTGTTGGAGGGTTCCCACAGTGGTAGATGTGCACCGGAGGACCGGTGGTCGATAGATGCTAACCCTGCATGGCCAAACATGCAACGGTGTATCTCGTGTCCCTCCGCGAAACCGCTTTCTCCTGCATGCGCTCCTCTACCTTCTTCCTCCGGAACTTCCAACGCAAAACCGAACTCCTGTCCTACCTGTTCCTGTGCGTCGCCAAGATGCCCTTCATACCGCCCATGTCCGTGTCGGGGCTGACCGCCGGCAAAGAGAGAACCGGCGGTAACTGCGGTGGCTCTTCAGCCGTGGCCTTGACCAGGACCAAAGTGCCGGTAGAAGACATAGGAAGCTTGGTGAAGGAACGCCTGGCAAACCTGAGGCAGCTGGGCAAGAAGAGCCAACAACCCCGGAGCCGGTTACCGACCGGCAAGAGCATGCCGGGATCGGGGACGTACGGGAAGGGAACGGACCTTTGGTTGCCCTCATCCAAGACGCTCCCACACAGGTTTCCCGCCTCCAGCTCCGGCGACTCCATGCCTCCGAAACACCAGCGGCAGCAGGGGAGCATGGACTCCTCCCCGGTGAAGAGCGAGCCGGAGGCGGCGGCGGCGCCGAGGAGCAGGCGCCAGGAGGAGGCCTGCTTCACCCTGACCCTCACGCCGGAGGCGGTGCTGCTGCTGCAACGACGGAGCCTCGAGAGACAGCAGCGGCAAGCCGCCAGAAGCACCAGCGGTGGTGGCGGCGGCGGTGGAGCCGCCGTTACCGGCACCGCCGCGGAGTCCCGGCGTAGGCGGGAAAATTACTCTAAACGGCATCAACCGGCGGCCCGGCACGGCGCGCCGAGCGGCAGGGCTGGCGTCAAGAACGTCAACGGTGACGTCGTCCCGGGAGACATAAGTTCTCTGGTGAAGATCTCCCTCCTGAACGAGCGGTACAAGTACGACGACGTGGAGTACGAAGAGGAGGACGACGGAGGTGTGGACGAGCGCGTGGTGCTGAAGTGCACCGAGTGGCTCCGTGGGCTGGAGAACGCACCGGTCACCGTGGGCGGCGTGGACAAGGGAGTCGCCTGCCTGAAAGGTTTCTGAGGGACAAAAGGAAACAAAAAATATTGAAAAGTTGAGCTGTGGTCCTCGAAGTGTAGGAAGTCGGCAGGTCTTTCTTGGTCATTTGTTTTAGATTAGTTATATATGTAGTAATGTCACGTATCATGTGACTTTTTATTTTTGTACTTTCTGATTCTACCTCGACATGTGACTGAAAGCGGTGGTGTGGAGATGTTGCAGTGGATGTTTTGTAGAGCAGGTCTGATGATGGTCTGATGTCGGACGATCCCATGTTGACATTGCATATCAATTAATGTCTGGGATGGGGACTATAGACATCTTATTTCAGGTCACCCAGCTATCCAAAATGTTCGCCTGTCTTAATCCAGTATTCTGAATAGGAAATATATATAGACATGGGTCATTGAAGCTTATCTTAGTTATCTTACCTCATGTAATGTAGTATTCCAAGTATACGTACATATACTCATATTATTGAGGTTGTTCTATTTTATCATGCACACATTATCCTACCTACAGTATGGCCTCGTTCTAAGTTCCACAACAGTTTGGGTCACTCAAGCGTGTGGTAACTTATAATCAACTAGAATGTTTTCTAAAGTCGGCCTACCGGTTACGTACTGTAGGTTTTGCCTGTCTTGGAATCTTAGGAAACTTGAAAGCAACAATAAGAGAACACCAAATTAGGAGCCCGACTACAGTGAAGTCTCGCATATCGTTAAAATAACAACGGGGAATTCCCACGTGGGAACATTCATCACCTCCAGCTGGACAACGGCCTACTGAACGGAGGATATTAATGGAATTATGTGCTTGTGAGAATCTTGCAAACGGCTTACTTGGGATGTTGTCAACATTGCAATATGTTGAGACTTTCTATTGTTGCTACATTCTAATTCCAGAGGGGAAGAGAAAAGAGGAATTCCTCCACCTTGTTTTTGACATATTTGATTCTGTGAATCTGTTTGATTCTTTGTTGTTTGTTTGTGTTTTCTGGAGGGAAGCGGAACAGGTAATGGTGACATGCTGGGATGCCTGGGATCTCTCCTAAGAAGATTTGAAGAGCCTTAGATGTCGATGTACAATACTGTACAAGCCCTCGTGTACTGACCAAGTGTGCTTAGTGATGGCTTATCCAATTAGGAGTCCAATGACACGTGAGTGTGTGAGAGAAAGAGACAGACGTATTGTTTGATTGTACACTTCAAAGGGATAGAGAGAAAGAGGCAGACCGCGTAGAGCATTCATTTTGCAATACCTGAATAAAAGCCACAATTGTTATTGTTTGTTTGTGTTTTTTATTATTATTGATGAATACAATTATTCTTACAATTATTCTTACAATTCACAATGTTATCGCCACATTTCTTGGAAAAAACACTATAGGGGCGGAGTAATGAAAAATGAAATGAAAATAGAAGGAAAGAAAACAAATAAAAATAAACAAATAAAAATACAAAAGGAGGATAACTCGTGTGTGTTAGTTGATGAGGTAAATCTGAACAGGCATGTCAAATTACATCATAGAAGAATGGGCAGATTATTGAAATGGATTATTGAAAAAGTCAACAAATGGTTGCCTTAACCTGAAGAAACTGTCATAACTGTCTTTGTTATCACTAGTTATTTTGTACAAAACCGCAGTATTTCCTTTCTCAAAGGTGTGTCACCCATGTTCTATATTTACAGAAGGTGTGCAATAAAAATGATAAAAGATACACATTGCTGCAGATTACTGATAGATTGATTATAGACAGATAAAATCACACAAACATACACTTTCTTGCATTGCACACATGTAACGGGGAAGCCCGTGGGTATGTCCACAGTCACGGAAACAGGTGTGTTGACGAGTGACTGTGGCAGTGCGGGCTGGTAAATTAAACTCACTTCCCCATAACAGGGTTAACAGACGCATAGGTACGGTAGTTAGGAGTGAATTCACTTCTTAGTGCAGTGGCCTGTGTCGTCGCCCGCGGACACGGGAGCCCCCTGTTCGACTCCCCCTCGGGACATTCTCATTTAACATCAAACACAACGCAGACCCAGTATGATCCGTCACACACACACACACACACACACACTTCAAAGGTCCTCGCTCACTCCTTATGTTCAGATCCATGACTGGATTACTGACCAGGCGTACTGGGCGAATGACCTGGGGTCTGGGACCAGCCAAGGTGGTTTATGTGCAGATTAATTGCATCATCTCATAATTTTCAATTGGAACATGCAACACATGCAACCCATACAACCATGATCTTGAATGAAAAGAGCCCCAGTATACTGTTTAAAGTGGGGATTTTGTCCCCTAGTCATATCTGTCACCCGGGGGACGGGGGGCCCATAACACTTTCTTGCCCCGGGGACCCACACTGGCATAATCCGGCCCTGTCTGGATCTCAGACCTTTCCTCATATGAACACAGACACAGACACACGCACACGCGTGCACGCACACGCACATACACACACACACAGAGAGAGATATCACTTCCAGCGGTTGATGCGTCGTAGCTGTATGTAGGCCAGCACCATGCAGCAGGCCATGATGAGGAAGAGAGCCAGCTCGTTCTGCCAGAAGCCCCAGGTGGAGAAGTCTATCCCCTGCATGCGTAGGTAGGTATCCCCTGTCAGACTGCAACACAGACACAGACACAGACATCCCTCATGTGGACACTGTCAGACTGCAACACAGACACACAGCCCTCATGTGTAGCTACACTGTCAGACTGCAGCACAGACACAGACACAGTAGTACACTTCCTGTGAACAAACGTTTGAGTTCTGGACAAGTGAGCAATGACCTTTAAGGGAACTGAGGTCATTTCAACTGGTCTTCCCTTTGAAAAGGGGTCTTTTTAAGGTTTTCATCAAACCTTTATTTAGTATTTATTTAATTTACAATCACATCAAGAAAAAAAAGGCATATAAAATCACACAGCATATAAAATCATAACAATAGGACAACAAGGCGAGACAGAAGTAAGGATAACAAATCAATTCAAACATGTACAACTTGATTGACACAGGTTGGAGATCAAGGTTTTAAACTCTGCAACAGAGGGGAGAATCTCAAGCTTTAATAAGGACTGTTGGAGTTCATTCCGTGAGCTATGAGGGGCATCATAGCGAAATGCAGATTTACCCTGTTCTGAGCAAACTCCTTAAGGACCAGCCAGTCACTAGAATGCGTTCCATAGGTTCCAATATTCCAGTCCATTAATGATGTAGTATAAGGAGGTAACTTACCAATAAGGGCCTTAAAAATTAACAAATACCAGTGTCTGTTGCGCCTCTCCATCAGAGAGGACCAACCAACCCTCTCATAAAGGACACAGTGATGAGTCAGTGTCGTATCTATCTGAGGGCAGAGTGATAGACAGAGTCCAAGGATTTAAGGGTTGAGGCCGCAGAATGCCTTTAACATCACCATAGTCCAAGGTCGAGGTAAGGGTTAAGAGTTTATGTTAAATAAAAACCCCTTGACTCGCTGCCCGCCTGGTCTTGTCTGCTCCTGTCGCGCCACGACACCACATTGTAACAGTTCGTGTTAATGTACAAAATAAACGTATTTACGCTGCTATAGACGTCGCTCTTTTATTTTGGAACTCCCAGAGCGGAAGTCATTACCTTCGTTATCTGCTTGAGTGTCCGGTTGCTGGTTAGCTCCGTTAGCGTGCAGCATATCAAGACCAGCCATGGAAATACTGTTTTCTAAATTGGGGAGGCTTTTAATCGTCAAGGTAAGAGGATTAAGGTATCCATAAACTTCAATCGGTTCGGATCATTTGAATGAAATGAGAATGTAAACAAACACGGCGTCATGTTAGAAAGTAGCACTGAAATCACTGCGCCCAGAGAGGAGTGGTTAGGCAAAAAATAGTTCAGAGTATATTTGCTTAGAAAACGTAATTGTCGAATTCAATTATTTTTTATTTCTCCACGTGGTAAATACACAGGTCACAACATGTTTACAGGAACATTTTGGAGTTGTATTTGTAGTGTATTTCGTGACTGTAGGGAACGTCAGGGTACAAGTCTGACCCACTTCCAGTGATGAAGCTAAGCTACGCTAACGGAGCGGCTGTTCCCTAAGCCTAATGCATGCACAGAGACAACAAAGGTATGTATCTTTTTGTCTAACTCCAGGGAAGATGTTAAATAAGCTAATTTCCCAAAATGTTGGAGTTTTCCTTTAAGGTTATAAATGTACTGGCAAGGGGAAGATCCACCCGTAACCCTTTCACCACCTCACTACCACACTACCAAAGGGTTAACCCTTTCACTGCGACAATACAGAAGGTTAACCCTTTCACTGCCACACGACAAAGGGTTAACCCTTTCACAACCACACTACAGAAGGTTAACCTTTCACTACCACACTACAGACGCGTCTGTAGTGTGGTAGTGAAAGGTTAACCTTCTGTAGCGTGGTAGTGAAAGGGTTAAGCTTAAACACCAGAGAGACAGGAATCTAGCAGTGACGTCATCGAGAGACGAACCCTGGAGCTGCTCTATAGACCGAATCACTCTTGTCATTTGATCGCAAGTCTCAAGCCGCATTCTAGTCAGAGGTCGGAAGCTCCCATTTGGAAAAATGGGAATTACAACCTCAATTCGTTCCAATGCCCAGCTCGGAAAGAAACCATATAAATATGTAGTTTATCTAATGGATAAGCATGTGATCCTGGAAGAAGCTGGTGTTTGTGTGGCTGGTTTAACACAGTATATGTACTGTATATGTATATGTATATGTATATGTATGTATATTTATGTGTATATGTATATGAGTCATTCCACCAATCCGGTCCGATTTGAGTCCCTCTGATGTTTTTAAGTGTCTTTTATCTATTTGCTTTCAGTTTAGCTGGTCGTCCGTACTAATACACATTGGCCGTATTAGGGGGTGGGAAACTGATGGGTGGGGATCGGGCGTTGTGGACAGCGACTCCTACAGGTCGGTTGGTGCGCCTGTACAGTAGAATCAGGAAGTGTCGGGGGCAGCGTGAGCCTCCCATGCGTTACTCCTCGCCACTGAGAGATCGAGCTGCGCAGGTGAAAAGATGCGACTGCTGTTACCTCAAGTACCGGAGGGGACTTGTGCTATATGTATGACTTAGTCCACATTGCAGCCGGCTTGTGGGAGGCAAGAAACAGCGTCCGTGACAGGGGAGGGTTGAATTGGATGATACGAAATTGGGATGGGAGAAAATATAGAAAATGGGAGAAAAAGTGGATAAAAAAAAAGTGTCTTTTATCTAATCAGTTACCAAAATGTGCTTTGAAATGCTATTTATTTCAGTTGCAATGTCCTCTTTAATAAAGTGTAAAAACATTGCATGAATGTAATTTTTTTTATTATGCATTATGTTGTTATTTCAGTTGACACCATGTATTTTGACATGTCCCTCGTGGCATTTCATGAAAATGTATTTGGGATATGACCAAGAAAATTTGTAAAAAGTCCATACTTTTTTCCATGAACATACACATCCACCTGTGCTGTTAATGCTGGTAATGATTTATTTCAAAATAAATTAATAATTATTCATTAAAATAACATTATTCAGTCTGTCCCTCAGTAACCCTCAACCCCGTTACACTGAGCATTCTCCCCCCCACAAAAATAATGGTTCAATCCATAAAAGCATGTGAAACAGGAAGTGACAACTTTGAAGTCTTTTGGAGAACACAACACCAGAAACAGGCAAGTAGCTACCTCATTGTACTATGTCATTGTACTATGTCATTTATCATGTAATATTATGGTAGTCAAGCATAATTACTCAACACCGTTACTTGAAAGAAATATAGCAAACTATTACTTGTGAATATGATCTTTGTTATAAAATAAATTTAGATGCTTTCTTAATATCATGCATGCCATGTACTCTCCTGGTATTCACCACATGTGGAGTAGCAACCATTTTGTGAAAAAAATCACAACCCCGTTACACTCAACCCCGTTACGTTTGAATGTAACGTTTGAATGTAACAGGGTTGTGAGATTGTAACAGGGTTGTGATTTTAACACTGATTTTGAAGTTATACAATAATAGTTAAATTAATTATTGAGCTTTTTCAACATGCTTATGCCACATACATATTAATTGTAATGTGCATGTTGCTGTGTGTGTGCTCACACGTTACCCTAGACTCAACCCTGTTACAGCTACATGTTTATTAATTATTTCTTTAAGTTTATGAAAAACAAATTAAACTTTTGAATAATTTTGTCTGTAACGTTTAGAGCAAACATAAGAATATCGATTTTAGTTCAAAATCTGAGGTCAAATCACATTTCTGATGAAAAAGCTTGCGGCCGCTGTCAAAAAAAGGCAAATTTCAGGGTTCAGAATAGCAGGATTTTACGTAATTTTTAGACGAGCAATTATAGAAATGGTGTGAAGGACATCTAATTATTATAGAAATGTTGACTTTAGCACAAATACATGTTTTAATCTTATTCAGAGAGCTTCCAGAGTGTCCGTAACGGGGTTGAAGAATAATGGTGTCCATATCATACAATAATGACAAAAAATAATAGAGATTTCATGCCTGAGATGGGAAAATATATTTTTCTGGAAGTTAAATATGTCATTCATCTTGAGGGGTGTTCAGAAAAGTAATACCTCTTGGTAAAAAAAAATATCCCAAAGTCCAAATCGGACTGGATTGGTGCATGACTCATATGCTTAGAAAAAAACTCTTACATTAGGCTACTACCACGCTGGTACTAATAAGAATCTAGCTTCAATCGACTTCTAAAGATTAAAACAATGTTTACAGTTTATAGTGTATACCACCATGTTGAGATGACTACATCTCGGAAAAGTCGGAATTGAGTGACTAACCCCCGACATTCCTATTTGTAATTCCGATTTTGAGGGCCATTCCATTGCATGTTTCCTAGTAGCTCTCAACTCCTGGAGGGAGTTGGGAATAGGCCGGGGAATAGTTTAATTCACTAGAACAGGCAACAGTGACTTGGGAGGTAGAGCAGTCGTCTGGTAAACTGGAGGTTCCCGCCCGGTTCGATTCCCGCTCCTCCGGGGCAGCGTGTCGAAGTGCCCGATGAGCAGGTTGGCACCTTGCATGGTTGCCTCCGCCGTCGGTGTGTGAATGTGTAAAATATGAGGAAGAAAATTTGAAAGCGCTTTGGATGTGTATCAATTTCTTGGATCCTTGACACGGAAAAGGTTGAGAACCGCTGTTCGATGTTTGTAGATATCGACTGCAACTGGCCAAGATCATTCGAATAGCATCATGTAAATTCTGATTTAGGATGGATTTTCCCTTCAGTCTGGCTTCCGGACTGGCCACTCCACAGAAACGGCCCTCATTGCGGTCACAGAGGCACTTCACTTAGCAAAAGCGAAAGGCCTCTCCTCTGTCCTGATTCTCCTAGATCTATCTGCAGCCTTCGACACAGTCAACCATCAGATCCTCCTCGCGGCCCTCGCAGGAATGGGAGTGGCTGGATCTGCGCTGACATGGCTGACATCATACCTCAATGACCGCTCCTACCAAGTGTCATGGAGAGGGACTCTGTCGGCCACCCGCCCCCTCCGGACGGGTGTCCCCCAGGGCTCGGTCCTAGGACCCCTTCTCTTCTCCCTCTACACTAAATCACTGGGTAACATTATCACGTCTCATGGCTTCTCATATCATTGTTATGCCGATGATACTCAACTCTTCCTCTCCTTCCCTCCCTCAGATATCCACGTTTCTGAGCGGATCTCGGCCTGTCTGTCCGACATCTCCGCCTGGATGACGACCAACCACCTCAAACTGAACCTAAGCAAAACAGAATTGCTCCACCTGCCGGCCAAATCCTCCCCCCTGACCGACCTCTCCATCACAGTCGAGAATGCAGCTGTGACCGCGTCGCCGACCGCCAAGAACCTTGGTGTTGTCCTCGACGACCAGTTGAACTTCTCTGCTCACATCGCAGCGACAACCAGAACCTGCAGATTCCTCCTGAGCAATGTCAGAAGGATACGCCCCTTCCTGACAAAAGAAGCCACCCAACTCCTCGTCCAATCAACAGTCATCTCCCGCCTCGACTACTGCAACGCACTGCTAGCTGGCCTCCCGGCCACTGCCACCAAGCCTCTTCAACTCATTAAAAATGCAGCGGCCCGCCTGATCTCAAACCTACCGAAGTCGGCCCATGTCACCCCACTTCTTAGGGACCTGCACTGGCTCCCCATTGCTGCACGTATCCGCTTCAAGGCCCTCGACCTAGCATACCGCGCGGCAAAGGGAACCGCTCCCGCCTACCTCCGGTCAATGGTCTCTAACTACACACCCTCAAGACCCCTACGCTCTGCATCTTCTGGCCGCCTCAGATCTACTCCTATCCAAGCTCCCGGAGGGTCATCAAAGAGAAGCCGCCTATTCTCAGTCCTTGCCCCACAATGGTGGAATGAACTACCCATCCCAGTTAGGACAGCCGAATCCCATCCAATCTTTCGCCGTCGACTAAAGACTCACTTCTTCAACCATTATCTGAAATGAAAAAAAAAAAAAAAAAAAAGAAAATCTAACCCTGACTAACCTTAATGTCATGCACTTGTCCTAATAAACTAACCTACACTGTAACACGCAACACTTTGATGAACATTGTTACTCAGCTGATAGAGTTATACCCTTCTTGCTGTCTTGTCGCACAGAACTTGTAAGTCGCTTTGGATAAAAGCGTCAGCTAAATGACTAAATGTAAATGTAATAATTCGGTTTCCACCTAAACCCAGTTCATGAACGATTTTACCATAATCTGCATCACCTCGTTATTATACTATATGTCACCAGCAGCAACAACGGTTTGATTGAAATAAATAGAAGGTGAACTCATGACTTTTCTAGATGGAACGCAAGTAAATGCTGTGCAAAAATACAACCGCAATGACCACTTATCACCAGTAGGTGCCGCCAAAGCAAAAAGAAAAAAGAGGATCTTGTAGATTGTAGAAGATCACCATTTCAGTGTTATAAAGCTCTCACTCCAGTATGTCCATCTCTCAATACTCACACAAAACCAGTCGTGTTGTCGTAGAACACCTGTCCCGTCATCTCATTGATGGTGATAGCCTGAGCAGGAGGCAGAGAGATGACAAAACATTAAACCCAGACAGACTCCAACATCACAAAACAGCATCTCATTCAGCAGAGCCTTAGGGACACAGTAGAGGTTAAACCCACCTAGTCTTACCAACCTAAACCTAGCCGTACCAACCTAAACCTAGTCTTACCAAACTAAACATAGTCTTACCAACCTAAACATAGTCTTACCAACACTGTGTCTCCTCTAACTACACTTTCTCTCTCCCCTCAGCCCCCCCCACTAGTCTGCACCGTGATTGCCTGTTCCTCTTGTCTCCTCTAACTAGACCCCCTCTCTCCCCTCAGCCCCCCCCCCCACTAGTCTGCACCGTGATTGCCTGTTCCCCTTGTCTCCTCTAACTAGACCCCCTCTCTCCCCTCAGCCCCCCCCCCCCCACTAGTCTGCACCGTGATTGCCTGTTCCCCTTGTCTCCTCTAACTAGACCCCCTCTCTCCCCTCAGCCCCCCCCCCCCCCACTAGTCTGCACCGTGATTGCCTGTTCCTCTTGTCTCCTCTAACTAGACCCCCTCTCTCCCCTCAGCCCCCCCCCCATGTCTTACATCCAGTCCATATTTGAAGATACTGAGCCAGGACACCCAGGACAGCCAGCTCAGCATGGAGTTGAGATTAACCAGGAATCCTCCAAAGACCTTGGAAGAAGAGAGGGAGAAGAGGAGAAGGAGAGGAGGAGAGAGGGAGAGGAGGAGAGGAGGAGATGAGAGGAGGAGAGGAGGACTTCACTACCTCCACATCAGCACTACCTCCACATTATCACTACCTCCACATTATCACTACCTCCACATTATCACTACCTCCACATCAGCACTACCTCCACATTATCACTACCTTCACATTATCACTACCTCCACATTATCACTACCTCCACATTATCACTACCTCCACATTATCACTACCTCCACATTATCACTACTTCCACATGAGCACTACCTCCACATTATCACTACCTCCACATTAGTCCAGTACCTCCACATTATCACTACCTCCACATTAGTCCAGTACTGTAATATTCATGCTTTGAATATATAATTTTACGACAGGCGCGCCAGGCGCACCTTCCTATTATGTATACCTGACAAGGGGTCCTGACAGTCAGTTGGCTGCCAGCCATGGATGGAGTTACACTCATGCTTACCTCATGCTTACCTTTGAATAAACCTCTTAATGCAATCTCCTCGTCCTGAAGATTATTCTCTTTAAATCGAATACGACATGGTGTCAGAAGTAGGTTGAACATGGATATCAACGGAGTCCCGTCGCCACGGATGGATTGGGATTCTCTGGACTTACCGGGAGAATGGAAGAAGTTCAGACAGCACGCGGAGCTAATGTTTTCAGGCCCACTCAAGAAGAAAGGAGAGGACGAGAAATGTAGCTACCTGCTACTGTGGAGCGGAGAAAAAGGGAGAGACATTCACAACACATGGACTCTCAGTGCAGATGAAGCAAAGGTATTGAAGAGCTACTATGACAATTTCGAAGCATACGTACTTCCAAGGAGGAATACGATTTTCGCTAGGTACAAATTCCATGAAAAAACCCAGCAACCTAGCAAGTCATTTGAACAATTTGTCACTGCATTGAAACTACTCGTGAAGGACTGTGCATATGTGAACAATGATGAGATGGTTAGAGACCGTATAGTGTTTGGCATACACTCAGCAAAAGTAAGAGAGAAACTATTAAACGTTGAATCAGACTTGTCGTTAGACAAAGCAATAGATATAGCTAGAGCCCACGAGCTAGCACAATCACAGATAAAGAGCTTTACTGGCGCCACGAGCAGCGCGCAGGAGCAGCTCGTACACGAGGTGCACAGACATGAACAGAAGAATAGCGCACAGAGGTACCGCCCCAGAACAGAGTGGACAGAGAGAGCGAACAGAGCGAGCAACACAGACACACGTAAGAACTGTGGATACTGTGGGAGCAGAGCTCACAAGGAAGGAGATAACTGTGTAGCTAGAGGGAAACAATGCACGAAGTGTGGAAAATGGAACCACTTTGCTAAAGTCTGCAGGGCCGGTAGTTTCCAGAAAAAGTCAGTACACGAGATTAGCATGCGCTCTGAGTCGGGAGAAGAGTCAGACGAACTATATGTAGACACCGTGACAGACAGACGGTTTGATACAACAGAACAAGCCTTCGCAGACATACAAATAGGAAAACATGGCACAGAGCTTAAATTTAAGCTAGACACAGGTGCACAAGTAAATGTAATTCCTTTGAGAGAGTATCACAGTTTACCAGATAAACGCAAAGTACAGCCTACTTCACGCAGACTGACAGGATATGGTGGAGAGAAACTAGTGGTAAAGGGCACATGCACGTTAAAGTGTAAATACAAAGAGCGTGACATGTTGTTAGACTTTTACATAGTAGACACTCAGGCACCCCCAGTTCTAGGTTTACAGGCATGCCTGAATATGGACCTCATTAAACTAGTGTTGTCAGTAAATGCCTACACAGATAAACAGACCATCATGGAAGAATACCACAACGTGTTTAAAGGGATCGGACTATTCCCAGGAGAGTGTCACATCCATATAGACCCAGACGCCACGCCAGTAGTCTGCCCACTGAGAAGGACACCGATCGCCCTGCGTGGCCGACTGAAAAAGGAGCTACAGAGTATGGAAGACACACAGATCATCGCTAAAGTCATCGAACCAACGGAGTGGGTCAGTGCACTGGTCATTGTTGAGAAACCACGCACAGGCAAGCTCAGACTATGTTTGGACCCTAAGGAGCTAAACAAGGCTATCAAGCGCCCGCACTACCCTCTGCCGACACTAGAGGACATCACACCCAGACTAACAGGCGCACGCTATTTCAGCGTACTGGATGCAAGGTCGGGATACTGGTCCATCAAGCTCTCCACAGAATCATCGAAGCTGACGACGTTCAACACACCGTTTGGACGATACAGATTCCTACGATTACCATTTGGGCTCGCTTCTGCCCAGGACGAGTTCCAACGGAAAATCGACGAGACATACGAGGGACTGAACGGAGTAGCAGCTATAGTAGACGACATCCTTGTCTATGGCGCGACCAGAGAGGAACACGATAAGAATCTACATGCAATGTTGGAGAGATCACGGGAGAGAGGCGTTCGGCTCAACGCAGACAAGTGCACCATCGGAGCCACCGAAGTGAGCTACTTCGGGCACGTCCTTTCAGCTGACGGCATGAAGCCTGACCCAGGCAAGATAGCTGCCATCAAGGAGATGGAGGCGCCAAAGAGCCGTGCAGAACTGGAGACCGTGCTAGGTATGGTCAACTATCTGGCGAAATTCACCCCGAGCCTCTCCGAGATCAACGCACCCATGAGACAGCTGCTTAAACAATCGAATGAGTTCCTGTGGGACGCGCAGCACGACGCTGCATTCCAAAAGATGAAAGACATACTTACCAGTGAACCGGGGCCAGTCCTCATTTACTTTGACCCAGATAAGGAGCTCAGCTTGCAAGTGGACGCATCAAAGTATGGTCTGGGTGCTGTGCTGATGCAGGAAGGAAGACCCATTAGCTATGCATCCAGATCACTCACAGACAGCGAGGTCAACTACGCACAAATCGAAAAGGAGATGTACGCAGTCCTTTATTGATTCAAACGCTTCCACCAATATGCCTACGGTCGCCATGTTGTGGTGCAATCTGACCATAAGCCCCTGGAGTCGATCATGAAGAAGCCGATCGCCGCAGCCCCACCGCGGTTACAGAGGATGATACTACAACTACACAAGTACAACTTCACGATCGTGCACCGCCCTGGGAAAGACATCCCAGTTGCCGACACGCTGTCCAGGAAATCACTCACCTCTCACGACGACGGTCTCAGTGAAGGGATGGACCTTCAGGTACACATGGTATACAACAGCTTACCTGTGCACGACGACAGGCTACAGGAGATCAGAGAAACAACAGACAATGACACACAGCTAAAGCTGCTCAGCCAGGCTATCCTGGAGGGATGGCCTGAGGAAAGAAAACAATGCCCCCAGAACATCACTGAATACTGGAATCACAGAGATGAACTATCCAAGACGAATGGAATCATTTTCAAAGGAGAGAAAATAGTCATCCCTACCAGCCTCAGAGGAGAGATGCTGATCAAGATCCATGCAGGCCACATGGGAATGGAAACATGCAAACTGAGAGCACGAGACATCATGTTCTGGCCTGGAATGGGTAGACATATAGAGCAAGTTGTGGAAAAGTGCTCAATATGCCAAGAGCGCTGCCCATCAAACACCAAGGAGCCTATGATGCCTCATCGTATCCCAGACCGCCCTTGGCAGGTTGTAGGGACAGATCTCTTCAACTGGAACAACCAGGACTATGTTGTGACCGTCGACTACTACAGCAGATTCTTCGAACTAGACAGACTTCACAGCACCACATCGGCAGCTGTTGTCCACAAGCTAAAGGCAGCCTGTGCCAGGCATGGCGTCCCAGAGACCATTATCTCAGACAATGGACCACAATACAAGTCTAAAGAGTTCGAGGCATTCGCCAAGTCGTGGGAGTTTACACACGTCACGTCAAGCCCACATTATCCGCAGAGCAACGGACTAGCGGAGAGAACTGTGAAGACGGCAAAATCACTCATGGACAAGGCTAAGGCAGACGGAAGAGACCCGTACCTAAGCCTCCTGGAGTATCGTAACACCCCAGTAGACAATTTCAAATCGCCGGCACAGCTGTTGATGAGCCGCAGCCTACGCTCAACCCTCCCGAGCACCAACCAACAGCTGCGGCCAGGGGTAGTAAGCCCCAAAGATGGACATGACAAGCGAGTGCAGAGACAACAGTACCAGAAGAAATACTATGACAGGTCAGCTAGACCACTGCCCCCACTACATTGTGGTGAATCTGTCAGGCTCCAAGAATATGGACGCTGGAGGCCAGCAGTAGTCATACAACCAGCCGACACTGCACGGTCATACCACGTTCGCACCCAAGATGGACGCGAATACCGCCGCAACCGCAGGCACCTGAGGGACACAAAAGAGGAACACTTCCAGGACAGCGACGGTATGCCAAGTCCAGAGAGCGTCGATCAACCGCCGGAGACCAACGACCCTGAACTGTCAGAGGACTCAGAAGCGAACTCAGCTTCATACTACACCAGATCCGGCCGAGCAGTGAAGCCTCGGGACGTTTTAGACCTATAAATGTACAGGGTGCAGGCGGATCGCTGCCCTATTATAACACCGTTTACCCCATTGAAGAAAAAAAAAAAAGGGGGTGGTGAAATGTAACAAAATATTAATGTATACTGAAATGATGACTTACTATATGTGTTGAATCTATGACTTACTTACCTTGCTTACTTGTCGATATAGTCCCATTTTGTTAGCAAGTTAATTCTACAAATAAGAGCTGCATATGGTAAGAGTGGTGAGACACACGACCAAATAAGCCTTGAATACATACCTTATTCACAGCTGAAGTATTCAAATATTAAAGCAGACTTTCCAGAATAAGAGGGCACACAATACGAACTGTAATACCTTTGATACAAGAATCTTTTTATGTTTAACATATTAATCTTACCTGTTTACATTGCCTGGTCCCGACACAGGTAACGCACATGTTATTGTTTACAAAGAAACTCTTACAGAGTATTGCACAACCTTTCTTTATTTCAATTTTGTTCATAGCTTATAAAGCTTTCTTTAAAAGAAGGAGGATGTAATATTCATGCTTTGAATATATCATTTTACGACAGGCGCGCCAGGCGCACCTTCCTATTATGTATACCTGACAAGGGGTCCTGACAGTCAGTTGGCTGCCAGCCGTGGATGGAGTTACACTCATGCTTACCTCATGCTTACCTTTGAATAAACCTCTTAATGCAATCTCCTCGTCCTGAAGATTATTCTCTTTAAATACGAATACGACACAGTACCTCCACATTATCACTACCTCCACATTATCACTACCTCCACATTAGCACTACATCCACATTAGCACTACTTCCACATTAGCACTACCTCCACATTAGCACTACCTCCACATTATCACTACCTCCACATTATCACTACCTCCACATTAGCATAAGGTACATTAGCATAGCATAAGGTACATGTACATTACGGTGAAATGCTTGGTTCTGTGAACCCCTGTGAATGTGCTTCATACAGTAAAAAAGTAAGTACAAGAGGAATAACACTATACAATATACAATACAATATACAAACTCAAGTACAACCTAAGTACAATCTAAGTACAATGAAGTAAAAATGCAGACAATGAGGTACAAAATTTTTTTTTAAGGCAAGGTACAAATGCAAATGAGGTATGAATGTAGTGCAAATTTCTTTAATAAATAGATACATATAATGTAGTGTTAAAGTGTCTAAAGTGAGTGTTACGGTGAGTGTTTGTTTAAAGTGAGTGTGTGCATGTGGATGCGTGTGCAATGAGTGTAGATGGATAGGTTGATGATGTTACATAGAGTCATTGAGCATCCTGATGGCCTGGGGATAGAAGCTCCTTCTGAGTCTCTCTGTACTGGTCATGAGACACCGACCGCAGTAGTGCAAAGAGGCAGTTGTTTGGGTGACTAGAGTCTTTGGTTATTCTCTTAGGCTGAGGTTACACCTTTCGTATCATCTTCGTATTGTTTTCTTATACGCATCGCCGCGTATCGCCGCAACGTCATGCGCCTCGAGTCACACTTTCGTTTTTTTTTCGTTTTTGTCAGCCAAGCACACTGATGTAGTACACTGCCAAAGCAGTAGGTGGCAGTAGGTGGCAAACATGAATGCAATTTCAACCAATCAGAACGAATGTGCCAATACACTTCCTGGTGGAAGCTCCAGCAAAGATGTCAATAAGGCAGGCGCCTATGCCGCGCCACCATCTTTTAATAATAATAACCATAATTTGTCAGCAAAGCCTAATAAAAGTGCAATAAACAAAACGGATACATTCAC
>NC_140171.1:11602879-11622879 GCF_963971535.1 Notolepis coatsorum
TTGTTGTAAATGTTCTGGAGGGTGGGAAGCCCCCCTCCAATTGTGCGTTCGGCTGAACGTGTCACTCTTTGTAGTCTGCTACGGTCTTGTGCAGTGCTATTCCCAAACCAGGAGGTGATGTTGCCAGTCAGGATGCTCTCTATTGTACATGAGTAGAAGTTCCTAAGGATCTTCTGACTGACTTGGAACTTCCTTAGGCGCCTGAGGAAGTAGAGGCGTTGTCGTGCCTTCTTCACAACACTGTCAATGTGTGTGGTCCATGTCAAGTCCTCGGATATGTGGGCTCCGAGGTACTTGAAACTGTTCACTCTCTCAACCGGTGCCCCGTCGGCAGGGGGTAGTAGGCCTACCTGTTCTGCAGGGCCTCAGGCAGAGTAAAGGGTTAAACTAGACAGGTAGGAAGTAGGGTAGTAGGCCTACCTGTTCTATAGGTCCTTAAAGGGTTAAACTAGACAGGTAGGTCGGAAGTAGGGTAGTAGGCCTACCTGTTCTGCAGGGCCTCAGGCAGAGTAAAGGGTTAAACTAGACATGTAGGAAGTAGGGTAGTGGGCCTACCTGTTCTATAGGGCCTTAAAGGGTTAAACTAGACATGTAGGAAGTAGGGTAGTAGGCCTACCTGTTCTATAGGGCCTTAAAGGGTTAAACTAGACAGGTAGGAAGTAGGGTAGTAGGCCTACCTGTTCTATAGGGCCTTAAAGGGTTAAACTAGACAGGTAGGAAGTAGGGTAGTAGGCCTACCTGTTCTATAGGGCCTTAAAGGGTTAAACTAGACAGGTAGGAAGTAGGGTAGTAGGCCTACCTGTTCTATAGGGCCTTAAAGGGTTAAACTAGACAGGTAGGAAGTAGGGTAGTAGGCCTACCTGTTCTATAGGGCCTTAAAGGGTTAAACTAGACAGGTAGGAAGTAGGGTAGTAGGCCTACCTGTTCTGCAGGGCCTCAGGCAGAGTAAAGGGTTAAACTAGACAGGTAGGAAGTAGGGTAGTAGGCCTACCTGTTCTGCAGGGCCTCAGGCAGAGTAAAGGGCATCTGGAAATAGATGAGTCCCACCAACAGAGCAAAGAAGGTGCTGAGAGCCAGCTGGGCGTAGGACGTCTGGGGGGTCCTCAGAGCGTTCTTTGCTGTCCTGCCACACAGAATACGCATCTGACACACACACACACACACACACACACACACACACACACACACACACACACACACACACACACACACACACACACACACACACACGCGCACACGCACACACACACACACAGGTCACATTTGAGTCCTTCCACTCAACTCATCCAACATTCTGAATGCAAATTAGTAATTACATTAGTTTGACAAACCTAGGTTACAAGGTTGATACAAGGTTGTTATTTGACTGGCACACACACACACACACACACACACACACACACACACACACACACACACACACACACACACACACACACACACACACACACACGTTTCCAAATATGGTGACGGCTGTTAGTAGATGAGAGTGGCACGCACATTATTCCCATGGTGATGGAGGAACACACAGGCACACAGCCAAACTGTTTATGATGATCAACTCAGAGTAGGGCTATAAACAGGGGTCATACAGCGGGCAGTAACACACACACACACACACACACACACACACACACACACACACACACACACACACACACACACACACACACACGCACACACACACGCTCGTGTAACAGCCTGTTCAGTCAGTCCCATGGTGAGGCGTAATGAAAGGCATCATTCAAACTCACGATGATCGTCTGGGATGGAGGTCAATCACGGCAATTCAAATGAAGTACAAGACATTTTATGGGTCTTTTCTGAACATAAAGATGCATTTATATAAGATTTTATTCGTTGTTTGGAATGTGTTCGTAGACATAACCCGCGTACATTAGCGTGGAATAAGCACGTCGTTTAGTGGTTGAGTCTACGCAGTCCTGGTTTGAAATGATCTGAGAATCGTAGACAGCATATTTAGTGCTTTTTGATTCCCAGGGACACGGATGAAGTGTAGAGGAATGGATCCTCGACCTGTGACAGATATCGGCTTCAGACAAACAGCATCATGAAAACATATACTTTTTCATGTTCATAATCTTTGTGAAAAATCTATTCTGAAAGAACAATAATAATAATAATAATAATTATTATTATTATTATTATTATTATTATTATTATTATTATTATTATTATTATTATTATTATTATTATTATTATTATTATTATTATTATTATTATTATTATTATTATTATTATTATTATTATTATTATTATTATTATTATTATTATTATTATTATTATTATTATTATTATTATTATTATTATTATTATTATTATTATTATTATTATTATTATTATTATTATTATTATTATTATTATTTATTATTTGTACAGCACTTTTCCTATGAAAATTGCAGCCCAAAGTGCTTCACAGCAGTGATGTAGATCAAATTTGCATAAAATAACAATAGCATAAAATGAGCAGAGAATTTACATTAAAACCTCCTGAAAATTTTTTAATAGATTTATGTCATTAAAATCTATATCATTAAAAAAAATATATTGTAATAGATTTCTATAAAAAGTGCACTTTTTTCCTTTCCACACTTATTGATTATAATAGATTTATATCTAGAAGGAATATTTGAAGTCTTATGGCCCTACTCTGATTAATTAATCAAGGTAAACAGCATGCAAAGGGACAATATTCTTTAGTGTGAAATGTTTCCGGTCTGTTGTTCGACTACGTTTGAAGGGTCACACGCAGGCATCCCTCTGTCTCTAGGGGCTACGAACAAAAAGAGTTTGAAAAGCACTGATCCGCAGAGTCGTGATTGGCTGACCTGGTAGGAGAAGGAAGTTGCATACTCTGCTTTCTCTTTCTGACCTTTAGGCCCCTCCCCCACCGGCTGGGTCACATGCTCCAGCTCCTCACAGACACACCGGTACAGAGAGGACTGGCGGTACTGCAGAGCCAGGCTCTTATCCTCCCCTGGGTAGAAGGAGGGGGGGGACACAGGGGTGCACCTGGACTCAGTTTACACCTTCATTAAATACAGTTTAAACTCAGTTTATGTAGTGGTTAACACTGTCGCCTCACAGCAAGAAGAAGGTCCAGGGTTCGATTCCCGCTTGGGGACCAGGTTTCCGCGTTGCCAGGTACACAGGTGGGGTATCTCCCAGGCCTTTCTGTGTGGAGTTTGCACGTTCTCCCTGTGCTCGCAAAGGGTCAGTTTACCCACCTTCATTAAATATAGTTTAAACTCTTCATTAAATAGAGTTTAAACTCAGTTGACCCACCTTCATTAAATAAGAGCTTACCTTTTTATGTTAAATAGAGTTTAAAGGTAGAATCTGTAACGTGGTCAAACAACGACCTCTAGGCAAAAGAGTCCCTCTTGGCATTTGTGCTTTGTTTACATGTTTTGTTTTGGTCTGATGTGTGGGTTCGATTTTAGTGGGGATAGGAGGAGGGGTAGCTACTGCTGGCCACACCGCAGGCTCTGCCAGGAGAGGTCTGGAGACATTCACAGTATAATACGGTACTAACCTCAAACCCCACCGTATGTATATTTCTCTCCCACCCGCCCACCCACCCCCTCCTAATGTACAGTCTCCCCCTCATCATGTATATATTCTCTCCCCACCGTATGTATATTTCTCTCCCACCCACCCACCCCCTCCTAATGTACAGTCTCCTCCCCATCATGTATATATTCTCTCCCCACCGTATATGTATATTTCTCTCCCACCCACCCACCCCCTCCTAATGTACAGTCTCCTCCCCATCATGTATATATTCTCTCCCCACCGTATGTATATTTCTTTCCCACCCACCCACCCCCTCCTAATGTACAGTCTCCCCCTCATCATGTATATATTCTCTCCCCACCGTATGTATATTTCTCTCCCACCCACCCACCCCCTCCTAATGTACAGTCTCCCCCTCATCATGTATATATTCTCTCCCCACCGTATATGTATATTTCTCTCCCACCCACCCACCCCCTCCTAATGTACAGTCTCCTCCCCATCATATGTATATATTCTCTGTTAGGATCTCTGTTTAACAGTACTGTATATTTGCATATCTTCTATGTCACAAATGTAACAGTACTATATACCTGTATGTCATGTATGTCCCTATGCCATAAATGTCATGATGTCATGTATGTTGTGTATGTCATAAATGTCACTATGAATTGAAAATGGGGGACCCTGATGTAAACAAGACAAACGTCTTTCTCTGGTCTGCATCCCCTTAACAATTGTGTGTATTGAGCCGTACTGTATTGTATCCATTCTGCAATATGTTAAATAAAGTTTTCATTCATTCATTCATTCATTCATTCATTCATTCATTCAACCCACACGTCAGATCAAAACAAAAACAGTAAACACAGCGCAGTACCAAGTGGGTCTCTTTTGCCTAGAGGTAGCTGTTTGACGGCATTACAGATTCTACCTTTAAACTACTGTAGGGCTGGGCGATAAACCGACAATTTACCGACACCGACATTGTGAATTTCCACACAGACCATATTTTGTCCATATCGGTGTCCCTTTAATTCAACTGGATACACAACAACCAGTCGCATGTTGACAGACAAACATTACAAAACATGTTGACAGACAAACATTACAAACATGTTGACAGACGGCCAACACGATGGAGAATGTGGTATTATGACACCTGCATTTCCCCCAGGGATTAATAAAGAAACGTCGGTGTGTTTATGTTGTGCTGTGTCGTGCTGTGCTGTATTTATGTATTTATTGTGTCATGTTGTGCTGTATTATGTATCCATTTCTGGGAAAGGGGGGGGGGGGTAAATGTATCTATGTTGTTTGTGTATTGTAGAGCTTATTACACTCTGTACCGATCACGAATACCACCAACCTGGTTGTGTGGCAATAAAGGAATCTTGTATCTTGTATCTTGTTGTATGTTGGTGTTTAAAACATGAATTGTGATTGAATTTCTAGTTACTGAGGTAAATGTGATAATATTCCATGATATGGGTTTCAGGTTGTGCCACCCTGCCCTAGTTTACACTCAGTCTGCCTACCTTTTCATATGTGAAAGGTTAAACATTCACAGCATAGAAAAGATGTTAGCAAGGACCGTAGTATCAGACTGGCTATGAGATTAAATAAAGGAATTATACTGTTCTAAGACAATAGATGACATATGGATATGTCGTATTGGTAATTTGACTGGGCTTAGTTAACCATGTTTTATTTGACCTCTGCATCATCACTGGGTAAAACACAGAGTAAAGTATTTCTATTCTATTCTAACAGGGTTTATGATGATAGTAGTCCTGTAGATTGGTTTAGTAACCCTGTCAATATCACACACTTTGGCAGGAGTCCAATCAGAATTATGATAACTCATGCTATATATATATTGTATATATAAACATATTTTGGCCAGCAAAGAAAATTAAAAAAGGAATTATTAACCACTGGGGAATGTGGGTAAAACGTAAGCTTCAAGCCCATTATAACACATTATTTATGATGGTCAAGATAGCTGTAATCAGCCCATATCAGTGACCTGCTTTCATCAGTAAATTACCTAGTATGGTTGTCAATATTCCAATGTACAGTTTTGCTTGTTTGTACAGTGTTTCCCCGCCCCCAACCCCCTCCAATGTACAGTAAATTACCTAGTATGGTTGTCAATATTCCAATGTACAGTTTTGCTTGTACAGTTGTACAGTGTTTCCCCCCCAACCCCTCCTACCCAACCCCCCCCCACCCAACCCCACCCAACCTCCTCCAATGTACAGTTTTTACGTCAAATGTATATACTCCCTTTTCTGTACTCTTTTTGTATCACAAACAGTACTGTATTTGCAAATCTGGTACATCATAAATGTATAGATGTAGCAGTACTGTCTATCTGTATGTCATGTATGTCATATATGTCCTGATGAATTGAAAATGGGGGACCCTGATGTAAACAAGACGAAAGTCTTTCTCTGGTCTGCATCCCCTTAACAGTTGTGTGTATTGAGCCGTACTGTATTGTACCCATTCTGCAATCTGTTAATAAAGTTTTCAATCAATCAATCAATCAGTATAATCATGGTGTGTGTGTGTGCATGTGTGTGTGTGTGTGCGCACGCGTGTGTGTGTGTGTGCGCGCGCGTGTGTGTGTGTGTGTGCGTGTGTGTGTGTGTGTGTGTGTGTGTGCATGTGTGTGTGTGTGTGTGTGTGTGTGTGTGTGTGTGTGTGTGTGTGTGTGTGTGTACCTGTAGAGGGTGATATCAGTGTTGACCTGGCCTCTCCGTTTGTGACATCCAGGAAGAAATCAGCTGGGTTGTTAAAGGGTTCACACTGGTAGCCTACGCACACACACACACACACACACACGCACACGCACACGCACACGCACACGCACACACACACACTGTGAGAAAGGACTCTACTAATTGAAGCAAATAGAGCCTCTTAAGTAGCATAAGTAGTACTATTGATGATGACAAACTGGAGGCTCCTGTGAGCATGTGGCCGCTCGGGGCAGCAGATGCTCGAGGCCTGGCTGTGCGCCCGTGTTGCTCTTGGTTGCTGTAGGGACGGTTTACTCCCAAGTAATATCCCACATGAGAACCAGATGTGGTTAGGTTAATTGCAAGTGTGTTATAGCCCAAGTAGAAATGCTTGTTGAAAACAAAATATCGACATAGACTAGTAGAGAGCCCGCGTGCCATGGAGAGCGCGGGATGCAACATGCTTGATGCTTGTTATGAATGTCTATTATTGTTTGCGCTCCACGAAGCATCTTGGTAGTGTTACAGTATATGTTGGCTATAAAGACCGTTATTTCACTTCTCGATTTGACTCTGAAATTAATGTTATCCGATCTGAGCGGAGGGTAAAAAAACGAAATGCCCCGTTAATCAATAACTACAAACTCACTATCCAGTAGAACCCAAGCAAGCTCATTATAATAGTTCAATGAGCTAGCGATACAACCAGGCTAATGCAAACCATCACTCAGATGGATGAGAGCTTTTTAGCTAACTAGCTAGCTAGCTCATATATTTTAGTAACCCACCAACTTAAAAAAAATATTATTTAACCTTTATTTAACCAGGTAAGTCATTAAGAACAAATTCTTATTTACAATGATGACCTGGCCAAGGTATAGGGGCCAGGGGGTAAAGACAGTACCCTAATAGGAAAAACAAATATTTGAAAAGATATCACTATGAAACTTTCCCAGTTTGTTATGTACATATAAACTAAGAAAAAGTAAGTTTTCTGAATTTTATGTTTATATATGCAAATATATATATATATTCTTTTATCCACTTTTTCCCCTTATTTTTCTCCCATCCCAATTTCGTGTTTCCAATTCTCCCCTCCCCTGTCTTGAACGTTGCTCGCATATGCCCCCCACTGGTCGGTTGTAGGGAGGATAGAAGCCTTGCATCACGTGTCCCCTACGGTACACGAGGAGGCAGCCTGTCACATCTTTTCACCTGCCAGCGCGGACTCTCATTGGCGAGGTGTAACGCGTGGGAGGCTCACACTACCCTTCCCATTTCCTGTCTCTGCTGTGCAGGCGTCCCCCAACCGACCTGTAGGAGTCGCTGTCCACAACGTCCAGATTACCACCCATCGACTTCCACCCGCTGACTCTGCCAATTGAGCCAGTATGACGGCCGGCCCAAGCCGGAGGCAATGCTGACACCCGGATTCGAGACCGGAGTCTCTTGCATTGGTGACGCCACCCAGCTGCCTATATATGCAAATATATACACACACACACACACACACACGCATGCACGCTTCTTACCTACCCATCTTTGTGTAGTACTCCAGGGCCTGGTCCGCGGCCCCTGCGTACACGGTCTCTCCTTTATGCATCAGAGTCAGGTGGTCAAACTGGGTGAAGATGGAGTAGCGTGGCTGGTGGATGGAGAAGATCACTGTCTTCCCTCTCCTGGACAGCCTGCACACACATGACAAACATACTGTCTTTCCATCTCCTGGACAGCCTGCATGCACACACAGGGGAGACAGTGGCTCGGGAGGTAGAGCAGTCGTCTGGCAATCCGGAGGTTCCCGGTTCGATTCCCGCTCCTCCCGGGCAGCGTGTCGATGTGTCCTTGAGCAAGACACTTAACCCCTAATTGCTCCCGATGAGCAGGTCGGCACCTTGCATGGTCGCCTCTGCCGTCGGTGTGTGAATGTGTGAGTGAATGGGTAAAATGTGAGTAACAAAATTGTAAAGCGCTTTGGATAAAAGCTGTATATAAAAAAGCAGCCATTTACCATTTACCATGACAAACACTATATTCCCTCTCCTGGACAGCCTGCACACACACATCACACGCGTTTGACCTGATGTCAATGTCATCGTGTACATTTACATTTAGTAATTTAGGCGACGCTTTTATCCAAAGCGACTTACAAGTTCTGTATGACAATTCAGCAGGAAGGGTACAACACTTTCAGCTGAGTAACAATGATCAAACAGTGCTGAAACTTGTGTGCTGCAGTATTGTAGTATATTATATATTATAGTATAGGACCCACCCACCCAACCCCCTCCAATGTCCAGTTTCTTCCCCTTCGAATATATATATATATTTTTTTATGATCTCTTTCTCTTAAACAGTACTGTATATTTGGGGCGGCTACGTGGCGTAGTGGGCAAGGCGCTCGCCACAAATGCTGAGACGCTGGGCTCGCCTGTTCGAGCCCAGCGCTCCACATTGCTTTCAGTTTAGCTGGTCGTTCATACTAATACACATTGGCCGTATTAGGGGGTGGGAAACTGATGGGTGGGGATCGGGCGTTGTGGACAGCGACTCCTACAGGTCGGTTGGTGCGCCTGCACAGTAGAATCAGGAAGTGTCGGGGGCAGCGTGAGCCTCCCACGCGTTACTCCTCGCCACTGAGAGATCGAGCTGCGCAGGTGAAAAGATGCGACTGCTGTTACCTCAAGTACCGGAGGGGACTTGTGCTATGTATGACTTAGTCCACATTGCAGCCGGCTTGTGGGAGGCAAGAAACAGCGTTCGTGACAGGGGAGGGTTGAATTGGATGATACGAAATTGGGATGGGAGAAAAATATAGAAAATGGGAGAAAAAGTGGATAAAAAAAAAAAACAGTACTGTATATTTGTATGTCTTGTATGTCATAAATGTCTTGATGAATTGAAAATGGGGGACCCTGATGTAAACAAGACAAAAGTATTTTTCTGGTCTGCATCCTCTTAACAATTGTTTGTATTGAGCCGTACTGTATTGTACCCATTCTGCAATCTGTTAATAAAGTTTTCAACCAATCAATCAATCAATCAATCAATCAATCAATCAATCAATCAATCAATCAATCAATCAATCAATCAATAAATAGTGCTTTCATTTCAGATATTGATTGAAGAAGTGTGTTTTTAGTCAACAGCGAAAGATTGGTCGGGTTTCGGCTGTCCTAACTGTGGTGGGAACTGGGAAGTTCATTCCACCATTGTGGAGCGAGGACTGAGAATATGCGGCTTCTCTTTGATGACCCTCCCGGAGCGCGGATAGGAGTAGGTATGAGGGGTCCAGAGGATGTAGAGCGGAGGGGTCTTGAGGGTGTGTAGGCAAGGAGACACCATTTGCTGTATGTGTGTGTGTGAGTGTGTGTGCGTGCGTGTGTGTGTGTGCGTGCGTGCATGCTTGTGTCTGTGTGTGTGTGTGTGTGTGTGTGCGTGTGTGTGTGTGTGTGTGTGTGTGTGTGTGTGTGATTTCCCAAGATTATGCTTTTCCCCCCCTTATAGACGGCTTCAACTTGGCCACATAAACATTATAAATGGACCCAAATGTACTTCCTGTTGCAGGGTTTGTTTGTTAATATCAATAACTGACAGGGGAATAAACATCAGAGCTGTCCCCTAGCAACACAATTCCAGTGAAAGCGTCTATATTATAGTATGTGCTGTCATGTATTCACGGTTGTTGATGTTTTTATGTACTTCTTTATGCTCATAGTACAAAGCAGATTCCCCTAGGGGGCGATAGAGGTTTAATTGGTTCATCCATACTTGTGCAGCAGGCTGACGATACAGTTGGCCGTGTTGGAGTCCAGGCCGGTCGTGGGTTCATCCAGAAACAGCAGCGAGGGGGAGGTTATGAGTTCCATCCCAATACTGCACCTCTTCTTCTCCCCCCCCGACACACCACGCAGGAACTCTGTTCCTATCTACACACACACACACACACACACACACACACACACAGACACACACACACACACACACAGACACACACACACACACACACACACACACACACACACACACACGCACGCACGCACGCACACACACACACACACACACACACACACACACACACACACACACACACACACACACACACACACACACACACACACACACACACACACACACTGTGACAGCTGATCAGGATGATTAGCACATAATGACTTCTGTGTCCTGCATGTACTGTACTAGCGGGAAAGCTACATTACTGTGTTACTGTGTTTTTTTGTTTTGTACAGTGTTACGACCCTGGCTCAGGGGCACGCAACCTATGTGCAAACCAACACCAAAACCCCGTGCTCTAACTCAAAGTGCTACTAACTCAAGGAACTATTAAGGTAAATGTAAACTAAGGTACTAGTGCAAACCCAACGGACAAGGACTGAAGAACCTAACAGCTCTTTCTCCAAGCACAGACCCTGCATGTGTGTTCCTAGGTCTGCCTTTAAAGCTCCCAGCAGGTAACCAATCAGCACTAATTGGCTAATTGGCAGCCCTCACCTGCATGCCCTGGTGACACAGGAGTGATCAGGCCTCTAGTACATAACACCTCCCCCACCAAACTGGTTGCCCAAGAGGCAACCACTACACAACAACCCATAAACAAAACAAAAAACAACTGTGACCCCTTAGTTGTCAGGGCCACTACCACAACAGCGATAACGGGTACCACAAACACCGGTACTATGATCGTGAGAGGGCGTCTGCTAGCACGTTGTCCCTCCCACGATGTGGCGAATATCCAAGTTATACGCCTGGAGGAACAAACTCCATCGCATCAAACGATGGTTCGAGTTCACCATGCTGCGAAGAAAAACCAAAGGGTTATGGTCTGTATACACAACAAGGGGTAACCTGGAGGATCCAACGTAAACATCAAAATGGTTCAAGGCAAGAACCGGGTCGGCCCCTGTCGAACACGACCACCGATACCGATCTGTCAAAATTATACTGCAAACCAAAATCAACCTGAGAACTGCGCTTAACAGAACAGAACACAGCACAACAAAAACCATAGATCACTGATACCACCACCGCACCCATATCCATCCCACCTGGCACTGGCAGTTCAGGATACTGCAAACCGTGAACATCCAGAGTAGGATGTACCGCCTCAGGTACAGCCCCAGTGTACCGGGAACATGGCAGTACGACAGTCACAATAACGTCTGGAACACCATCTAAAATGGCGTCACCCAAAATAACATTGTCCTGATCAAAAACAAAATGGCTGCCACTCAACAGACCAGGTCGCGAAGGCGGCTCCTGCTCCACAGGACACAGGTAACTAGGTTGACCATCACACCTAGTGCATGGCAGAGAATCAGTGTGGACATGTGGATCAATGTCAGAATCATCAACTGACATATTGGGACCATCCCTGCCCACAAGTGAAACATTAGGGACAATAGAGCTACTGTGGGAAGGCTGGCAGCCTAAGTCAGGCTCAGTAGCCTCTCCAACTAGAACGGTGTCACATGAAACAACAGCACCTCTCATAGCATCCTTCCCACACTCATCCTCCAATTCGTTCGTGGCCTCAGCCACCGTACAGGCTGGGAAGACCTTGAGACACTGCGCTGCCATATCATCTCCTGTCACATGCTTCTCCGGCACGCATGTCAACTCTGGTTTCACCACCGGGCCTAACACAAAGCCACAATCAAGAGAATCATTATGCAGAGGTACATCCACCGTGTGCTTTCCAAAATTCTCAACAGGTACACATTTTAATTCAACAAAGAATGTGTCACTAAGTGTAATGTCCCAAGTCGAAGTATCAACAACATAACTTTTGTCCTTTGACATTTCTCGTGCCACAGCACACACAGGAAACACTCCTGGATGTTTCTGTGCCAGCTCATTAGAGACCTCAGAAACCACAGGAATGGGAGTTACAACCGGAGTAGCCAGCACTTTGTCACCAGCCAAATCATTCCCTAGAATGAAGGACACCCCCTTTATGGGAATGTGAGAACATACCCCCACAACAACATTGCCTGATACTAAGGGAGAATTGAGCGTGACCTCATGCAAAGGTGCATCCACAAATCCACCCCCAAAGCCCCGAACAACGACACCGGAATGCAAAGAAGAGTTTTCTGAAAACGGCAAAACCCCCTCCAGAATGAGGGACTGAAAAGCACCGGTATCCCTCCAAATTGTTATAGCCTGTTTGGACTCTAGTGCATTAGTCAGGGAAACAAATCCATTCATCATAAACCTTGAGGAACCCTCGAGCTCTTTGTCCACACGTTTGATACTTCCCCCATCCCCATCTAACGTTGGCATAAGTGTTCTGCATTATGGTTTCTACCAGAGCCACGGTTCTGACATTTTTCTGCTCAAGCACCGGGCACCCAGCAACGATATGACCAGGTTCTTTACAGTAGAAACAGATAATCCCTTCTGGGAATGCACCAGCAGAACCAACCCGCCTAGGAGGTGAAGTTAACTGACCAGCAGACACAGGTTTTGGGAAACGGCCCCCCTGAACAGGACTCCTATCCCCGGACTCAACACGGTAGTCCTCCAAAAACACGGACTTGTGTGTCAACACAAACTCATCAGCGAAGACAGCGGCGATACCTTACGCTCATTTAGATGTGTGGAAACGGTATCAGGAACACATCTTTTAAATTCCTCTAGGAGAATCAACTGCCTAAGCTGCTCTCTTGACTCTGCCTTCTGAGAAGTGCACCACCTGTCAAACAGGTTCTCCTTCTCCCTTCCAAATTCAACATAAGACTGCCCCTCCGACCTGCGATAACCTCTAAAACGCTGACGATAGGCCTCGGGGACCAACTCATAAGCCCTCAAAATGGAAGCTTTAACCAGCTCATAATCAGCGCTTTGTTCAAGGGACAGAGCAGTGTAGGCTTCTTGTGCCCTACCAACTAAAACACATTGCAGCAGCAGTGTCCAGGCGGTATCAGGCCACTTCAATGTGGTTGCCACCCGTTCAAAAAGGGGAAAATATCTTTCCACGTCTTTCTCAAAAAATGGAGGCACCATCCTAATATTCCTGCCTACATCAAAACCGGAACGTGACTCTGGATGCAGAACACCCGCCTGTAAGGCAGCATGCTTATACTCAAGCTCCTTCTGCGCACGCTCGTGCTTCAGCAACATTTGTCTCTCCTTAAACTCATGCTCCTTAAATTTAAACTCATGCTCCTTAAGCTCACGCTCATGCTCACGCTCCTCTCTCCTCTCTCTCCCCTTAAGCTCACGCTCCTTAAGCTCACGCTCCTCTCTCCTCTCCTCACGCTCTTGGTGTAGCTGCCTCTCCTTAAACTCCAACTCTCTAACCCTCCACTCACCCTCTGCACCAGGTAATAGCGGAGACGCGTCAGACGAAGGAGGCTCCCCCACCCTCTCCTCAAGCACCTGCCCTCTAATGAGTAACACCCTTAAAGCACTCAAGGCAGACGGCTTCAAACGTTTCTCCCCTGCAGAAAGCTCTACCCTGTAGTGTACAGCAAGTTCTAGCAGTTGTTCTTTGGAAAACTTGTCTAACAAATCATGAGACGGGCGATCAACAAAGTCCCTGATGGAAGCCATTGTCACTGAACCAGCCACCCCAAGCACACACCCTACCTCACAGACACGAAGAACCACTAACGAACCACGAAGACCCCCCCCAACGAACCACTGAAGAACCACAAAGAACCACTGAAGAACCATGAATAATGCTAAATGCCAATAATAACAACCAGAAGGGAACGCGGTGGAAATGTGAGCTCTACGGAGCGCACCTTTCTAGGCTGCACAAAAAAAAAAAAAAAAAAACACACCCACCCTAAATAGACGTGTCATACAGGTGTTAGGTGCTACCAGGTATGCTCACCAAACACTCAAACAAACAAAAAAATAAATCCAACAAACAATTCCAAACAGGTGCGCCTTCTAACCTGATATGACTACATATGCTTCTATGTCTAAACTGCAGAAAAAACCGGCCCACCACATGTCTACCCTAAGAAACACTAAATCAAGCCCTGCCACACTATCTGTGTTTTCTGGCCGCCCTAATCTACCTACCCTTAAACTAATGCCCTGTAGACCTAACTTTCTTCAACCACACCTGCTACCAGTCAAAGATCATATACCAATCATTTCATTGACCGCCCCAGGAGTACGTGGTGCACAGGACGCTAACCAACAACCAGAAAATAATGCCCCTATCTACATGTGGTGCCCACTAAACTATATATTTTAACAGCATAAGTAGTCACATCAAATTACAAACAAATACGGCATACTCACCTGTTTGACGAAATGGCTCGAACCCCCACGTTACACCATATGTAACGAACACCACCCAAACCATAATACCATGACACCCCGTGTAACACAAAAAAAAAACCACCAAACAAAGTTCTAGGGGTAAAAGATCCCGGACGAGCGCCCAACTGTTACGACCCTGGCTCAGGGGCACGCAACCTATGTGCAAACCAACACCAAAACCCTGTGCTCTAACTCAAAGTGCTACTAACTCAAGGAACTATTAAGGTAAATGTAAACTAAGGTACTAGTGCAAACCCAACGGACAAGGACTGAAGAACCTAACAGCTCTTTCTCCAAGCACAGACCCTGCATGTGTGTTCCTAGGTCTGCCTTTAAAGCTCCCAGCAGGTAACCAATCAGCACTAATTGGCTAATTGGCAGCCCTCACCTGCATGCCCTGGTGACACAGGAGTGATCAGGCCTCTAGTACATAACAACAGTGATACAGTTATCGATAGGTTATGTAGATAACCTAGTTATATTAGTATTGGCTGAGCGTCCCGCTCTGAGCCTTATGAGATATCCCTTATCTCCTATGATACCTATTGTATCTCCCACGAACAAAAACACATGCACCCCACCTGTATGGGGCCCCGCCCCCATGGTGGCACCGCCCATATAGCAGTGACTCTAGTCACCAAACACCCTTCCTCGCCAAAACCCGTCCCAGGAAAGATTCCTCAAGAGGGAACTCAGGGCCGCGCAGAGCGGGACGCTCAGCCAATACTAATATAACTAGGTTATCTACATAACCTATCGTTATATGCCGTATTTGCTTTTGCGTCCCGCTCTGAGCCTTATGAGATATGGGGAAGAGCGGACGCAAAGCCCGACAAATGTACCCCCTGAGGACCCGTAAGCCCACATCAAGGGGTGCGGGGAGCCCTGTCACCCCATCCTTCCTAACGAAGGGGGGGCGCAGTCAACTCCACCTGAATGCGAACAAGAGGGAACTAGAACCCCTTGAACACACCGTACAGGCGGAACCACGTGTGACCCAACACACTGTGGCCCATACCCATACACTCCTGCTACCCGACCAAAGGACAGGAAGCAGGAAAGGCCACAGACCCCAGAACCGCCTGGGAGACAGAACCCCCGGTCATGTCCATGAGGTAAAACCTTACAAAGGGGCCCGGGGAGGACCATGAAGCTGCAGCACAGATGTCCTCCACCGAGGCCCCACCCAGGAGAGCGGCAGAAGCAGCCACCCCACGAGTGGAGTGCGCCCTGACGCCCCCAGGGGGATCCTGCCCAGCCAACGTGTAGCAGAGGGTAATGCCGTCGCACAACCAATGGGACAGGCGCTGCTCCGACAGTGCCTTACCAGCACGAGCCCCACCGTAACAGACAAGCTGGTTGGTAACCCTGAAGTCCTGAGTACGGCTGAGGTAAATCCCCAAGCACGGACTGGACATGACAGTCCGCATCTAACTCACTAGTGTGAGGAGGAGGACGAAACGCCTGAACCACAATATCCCGGGAGCGGAAGGAACTCCGGATATTCTTAGGCACGAAAGCAGGATTAGGTCGCAGAGTGACACCGCAATCGGTCCGAAAAGACAGGCACTCTGGACGTACCGAGAGAGCACAGAGCTCACCTACGCGTTCAGCGGAAGTGACAGCCAGTAGGAACGCGGTCTTGAAGGACAGCAGTCCCAACGGCGCCTGCTCGAGCGGCTCAAACGGGGCCACGGACAACCGACGAGGACCAATTGAAGATCCCAAGTCGGAGCCAAGGAGCGTTGCACCGGCTTAACGCGTCGAGCGCCAAGCAGGAAACGCTTCACAAGAGGGTGGCTGAACAAGACATCCCCTCAAACCCCTCATGATAGGAGGATATAGCTGCTGCATATACCCTCACCGTCGAAGCCGACAGTCTATCAAGGAGAGACTGGAGGTAACTAAGGACAGCATCCAGGGGGCAGGAGACTGAGTCCCGGCCCCCCGCCTTACACCACACTTGGAACATACGTCATCTGCCCGCGTAAGCGCGACAGTGGAGGGAGCATGCGCATTCCAGATGGTAACACCATCAGGATCAAGAACCTGCGCCCCTCAACGTACCCGTCCCAACAACTGACCTAACAGATGTATGGGGAAGAATCCCTGGCGGCACGGCATCGGTCCCAGACCTGCCTGGCCATGTCCAGACGTAATCCTCACCCGTCAGGATGAGGACCGCCCCGCGACAGTACCTCTGCACCCACATTCTCCCTGCCGGGGATGTGGGGATCCCTCAGGCCGCGCAGATGGAGGACGCCCATAGCCAGCCGCCCGCCGCCTGGTGCAGACAGGGGGAGCGTACTCCTCCCTGTCTGTCGATACACGACACTGACGTCGTATCGTCCGTCCTGATCAACACCATTTGTGGACCAGAAGGACCGCTTTCAACACCAACACATTGAACGTAGCGCAGACCGGGCAGCATGGTTTGCCAGCTGCCCCCTACTGCGTTGGCCCGACGCGTCACCAGCGAGGGAGGCGTCGGTGAAAACGCGATGTGAGACAGCGCCGTAACCGTCCTAGGACGGAACCTCCCGAGCGTGTTGACAACACGCTCTGAGATGGATGCCCATAGCCCTCCAACCGTTGACTGGGAAGAGGAGTACTCTACATCCAGTCTACAGCAACCCCAGGCTGGTAGAGACCTGCCTGGTACGAGACCTGACGATCCACCTTGACCGCGAAGGACCAGAACGTCATCAGGGCAGAACACTCCGTAACCCCGGACGACGCAGAGGCCCCAGTGCGGCCTCCACGCACTTTGTGAAGATGTGGGGAGCCAGAGAAAACCGAACGGCAGCCTCTGGTACTCATACGCTAACCCTGCAAAGGAAGCGTAGGTAAGCCCTAGGATGGAAGATCGGGGATGTGCATACGCATCCTACAGGTCTATGGAGGAGAACCAGACCCCCACCTGACAGTGTCCAACAGGTAGGAGACGATCCAAAAAATGCTGAACCTTCCCATGGGACAGGTCCAGCCTGGGTCTTACACCCCTCCCTCCCGACTTCTCGGGCAGAGAACACCGGGAGGAGAACGCCACGACGATGGCTTGCTTCGTCCACAGAGATTGGATCTCGTTGACCAGAGCTGTCACTGCTGGAGACCCTGACAATAGGGTCTGTACCAAACCTGAAAACGGGTGGGGTTGTGTAAACACAAGTCCCCGCCTCAGCGTTCTCTCCATCCACCTCGACATATGGTACTGCCGTAGTCATATGTGACGACACTCCCAACGCACCCGCCGTCACGTGACGCAGGTCCGCCAGGAACTGTAGATAGTTGGCCCGGTCCCCCCGCTGTGCATAGTCAAACCTGGAACCGTGCGAGGAGCGTGTTCCGTGTTGGAACACCTGACCCTGACACCACCCACGAGGCAATCGCACCCAAGGGGGAACCCCGACAGAAAGGGCCGGTCTGATACGGGGGGCTTCCAATGAAAAAAGCCCCCCCACTGAACACCCCTCCAGAACATGCTGAAGGAGTTGTTCTGCAGCCGGACATGCAAGGTGTAAGGCCCCCATGGGTTCCTACACACCGTAGCCCTGCAGTGATATTACTACCACCCCAAATCATGTGAGCTGCGACCACTTGCCAATATTTCAGGAGTGGGAGGCACCAACATGATACCTGGCCTGGCGAAGGCGAGGCCGGGGAAGCCCGCACTGTGTGCCTCAAAAGGTTTCGAGCCCCCCTGCTGACAACACTTAAGTTGACAGACGTAACACCAGGCTCAACCAACACAGTTCAAGGTGTGGGAGCCGCTTGACAGCACAACATTCTCACGGACAGACCCAGGCTCAGCCATCAACTGGGTGTCAGCCCCTGTCCCCATGAGAAGCGAAAAGGGGGGCCGCCCGCGCATCAACGAAGGCACGCGGCCCGCAGCCAAAGGAAACAATCAGAGCCCACTTCTTCCGCTGGTGTTGAGGAAGGGAGTGATCGGAGAGCGGGCTGCTCGCGGCAGGACGGTGACGGCTTGTTTGTTCAAGCCGAACCCATCCTACATGGCCGATCCCTCGGCCGCCAAGGCTGTCGGCCTTGTGGACACCTGTCGAATCAACGCCCAGGATACCTCTGGCGGGGGAAAACATGGCCGCCTGTCGAGGGCCTCGTCATCGCCGCTGACGAGGCCGTGCTCTCTCTTCTTCTGGCTGCGCGGTGTGAGGCGGTGTAGGGCCTAGGACAATACCGCCCGCGCTCCAGCAGAAGACCAAAAACCCCTGCGGAGAGGGGAACCCTGAGCGGTTATAGCTTGCGGCTGGGTCAAAGCTAATAACGTCAACAACCTCGCGCGATGTGTCGACGTCGGCTGGCCCTCAAGGCCCCTCCACCAGACACCATTTTTTTAATAGAAAAAAACAGCAATTCGAACACAGTTCTAATCGTTGCCAATTCCATACCGTGGCGGTACAAGCCTTAACAGCCCACCAGCCACTCGCCAGGCCGACCCACCCATGGTGTCGGCCGGGCGGGGCATTGTTTCAATATGTCAAAAACAAAGGACTGATGTTAACACGGAGCACCAGTGGTGATTGCAAACAGCAACCTCCACTGTGGTGTGCACCATGAAAAGGTTAAATGAATAAAAGAGCTAAACCACAAAATACTGTAGAAAGAGCAAACCCATACACACAAAGTTAAGGGGAGACGGACCAGAGCGAACTAGTCCCGCCTTCATTCAACATATTCACAACAGGACACCAGCCCTAGTTTAGCCCATTTACCAAAAAAGGTAAACAAAGCCCCCCCCGCACTACTCCCCCAGTACACCGATTGACCGTCAGTATGAATGGTTGAGAGGAGAGAAAACTGTAGCAAGACAGACCTTCTCATAGCAGAGTGACAAAACGAAACAATAGCCCACTACACAGGGCCGCCTCAGGGGTTGGGGGGCCTCGCGTCTAAAAACGCACAGGGCCTCACATTTCTCCCAAGCGGCCCTGCCCTTATACTACTGCAGCCTAGCGCGCGGCGATGTGGGACCCAGAACAACAATTGCCTGCGCACAGACACGCAACATGTTTACCATGTCGGCTGGACCCATAGCCCCACTACCCGACGCCAACCCAGATGGGAACACCGTTCAACAAACCCCGCCGGAACACAAGGTAACATACCTGGCTAGGCAACCTAGCCACGGCCTACCCTGTTGTCAACCCATTTACCCGAAAAAAGGAAAATAGGACTCAGCAAAAAAAAACACAACAGCTTACCTCCCACCTCTTGCAGAGACAAGTCGCATTTCTTTCCTCTCTCCCAAGGCCTTCAAGGCCGTTCCTACCGCCGCCTCTACTGCACCATGGAGCCTGACGCTGCTATGCCCTGCTTCGTGCCGGTGGCCGGACTATACTCAAATCAACTCTAAATGGATCTAATCAGTGGATTGCATATTTTCTTCAAGAAGCAGAA
>NC_140171.1:11627879-11675379 GCF_963971535.1 Notolepis coatsorum
GGAACTACAACTATGGACAACAAGACAAACACCAGACACTGGAACAAAACAAGCAGACTACAGACACTAAACGGAGAACCTAATAACAGACAGTAACTACAAAGGCCCAGTCCACACGAGCGCTGGATTTAATGTAACCGAAGTTTGAAAAAAATAAGCCTCTGTCCACACAGGTGAATAACCGCGTATAAGCGCGTACTCACGGCGGCTGGAAAACCAGCAACCGATACATGTAGTAAAATGCCAAAGCAGTAGGCGGCGATGTTGTTCAGACATGAAGGCCATTTCAACCAATCAGAAAAGGTTGAACGCTCACTACACTTCCTGCTAAAACTAAACAAAGCCGCCATCTTTAAATACCCTTGCGTTAGCCATTAGCCAACGGAGCATATCTTTTTCAGCAAAGAAAGAAAGTGCAATAAACAAACGGATACCTTCACTGTGTGTTCTGCCTCTCATTTGTTTATGAAACAAAACCAACAGCAACACAATTTACCACCAAGAGCGGATAGTTTAGTCTCACAAAAAAGATCTCCGGTGTTGTTAGCTACATGCTAATGTGAATGGCATTCTCTATGTATAGTATATAGCTTACATGCTGCTAACGTAATAATGTAACGTTAACGCTAGTATAATGAATGGATGCAAACTTTATTTAACACATTGCAGAATGGGTACAATACAATACGGCTCAATACAAACAATTGTTAAGGGGATGCAGTCTGGACTGGGTTCCTTATAACAATAACTTGACAACACATGAGTTTAGTTTAGCCGCAGCTACAGGTTTTACTCTGGTCGGGTCAGGAATGCGACAACAGACATCAGTCGATCACAACACTCTTCAACAATACGTTTCGAACAAAAGTTTGTTACAATCATTTTCATATAACGCTACTTGGGACAGCTCTGCTGTAAACACTGGTGTAGCTGGCTCTGCTCTAATCACTCTGATTGATTGATTGATTGAAAACTTTATTAACAGATTGCAGAATGGGTACAATACAGTACAGCTCAATACACACAATTGTTAAGGGGATGCAGACCAGAGAAAGACTTTCGTCTTGTTTACATCAGGGTCCCCCATTTTCAATTCATCAGGACATATATGACATACATGACATACAGATAGTCAGTACTGCTACATCTATACATTTATGACATACCAGATTTGCAAATACAGTACTGTTTGTGATACAGAAGGAGTCAAGAAAAGGGAGTATATACATTTGACGTAGAAACTGTACATTGGAGGAGGTTGGGTGGGGGGGGGTTGGGTACATTGGGATATTGACAACCATACTGGGTAATTTACATTGGAGGTGGTTGGGGGGGGGGCACACTGTATAAACAAGCAAAACTGTACATTGAGGGGGGGGGGGGGAGGAGACACTGTACAAACAAACAAAATTGTACATTGGACTATTGACAAAACCATACTAGGTAAATGACTGTACATTGGAGGGGGTTGGGTTAGGATATTTACAGGGGCCAGTGTTGAATTGCAGTCTCCCGTAGGTGTCCCTTGAGAGAGGTTTTGAAAGTGGGTAGTGATCCACATTCCTTTACAGCTTTGGGTAGGGCGTTCCACATTGATGTGGCATAATTGCGAAACGTGTTTAGTCCCTTATTTGAGCCGAATCTGGGTTTAACATGATTTGTGGAGCTCCCTCTGGTGTTGTGATCGTGGTATTCACTGACCTTTGGGAAGTATTTTGACATGTACATGGGTACCTTGGTCGTGTAGTGTATCTTGTAGACCAGGCCCATTGCAAGTTGCTGTACTCTGTCGTCTACTCTAAGCCATCCTAGGTTGTCAAAGTGGGCAGGGGTGAGGTGGGTTCTAGGAGTAAGGTCAAGCAGTAGTCTGACCAGTTTGTTTTGAGATGTTTGTAATTTTGTTTTTAGCGCCTTTGAGGTGCTTTGGTACCATGAGGTGCAAGCATAGTCGTAGTACCCCTGAATGAGTGCTCCTGCCAGAGTCTTCAGGGTATTCTTGTTTACCAGAGAGGAGATCCGGTACAAGAATCGAGTTTGTTGGTTGACTTTTTTTATTACATTGGATGCCATTTTGTCACAGGAGAGATTAGCCTCTAGGATGGAACCCAGGTAGGTAATTTCATCTTTCCTTGTGACAATATTGTCACCCACTGTAACTGAGAAGCCGTCGGTCTTGCTGAGTTTGTTATTTGAACCGAAGAGAATGGACTCTGTTTTGCCCATGTGTAATGATAGTTTGTTATCAGCGAGCCATATGCAGATTCTGCCTAGTTCCGAGCTGAGGGTTTTTTCAACCTGTAACTTGTTCTTGTCAGAGACCAGCAGGGGTGAGTCGTCCGCAAACAGGAACAAGTTGCAGTCACAAGCTGACGACATGTCATTTGCATAAATTAGGAACAGTAGCGGTCCTAGTATGCTTCCTTGTGGAACACCACAGCTCACTGTGAGGGGGGGGGATAGGGTACCGTTTACCTCCACCATCTGTTCCCTCCCCTCAAGGTAGGATTGCATCCAGCTCACTGATAGACTATCAAAACCAATTGCTTTTAGCTTGTCAATCAGAATGGAGTGATTGACCGTGTCAAAGGCCTTTTGTAGGTCCAGCATGACCATGCCGCAGTATTTGCCTGCGTCCACCTCTTGTTTGATGTGGTCATTCAAATAGAGAAGGCATGTGTCAGTGGAGTGGGATGTTCTGAAGCCAGATTGGAATTCGTAGATTAGATTTTTTTCCGCTAGGTACTTTTCGACCTGTTCGTATACTATTTTTTCCATGACTTTCGAGATGGAGGTGAGAATAGAAACAGGGCGGTAGTTGCCTGGGTCTAATTTGCTGCCCTTTTTGTGCAGAGGGGTCACCCTCGCAATTTTGAAGTCCTTGGGGACGTGTCCCTGTTTTATGGAGAGGTTTATTATGTGTGTGATGATTGGGGTGATGGCGGCTGCTGAGTCTCTGAGGAACCCCGTGCTCGGTTGCTAACTTGCTATTGTTTGCGACAGTCTGCCGTGAACATGGGAAATAATTGCGACAGCTCTGCTGTAAACACTGGGAAAGGACAGCCCAAAGCCGTGTTGGATGGAGAAAAGCCATAGATGGCCTATGCTCCATTGGGAGCGATGGGCCTAAGTAAGTAAGTAAGTAAGTAAGTAAGTAAGTAAGTAACAGGGGAACATGAAGAGCAAGAAAGAGAAGGGAAAGAACACTAAGGGACAGAAATACAAGGAACACACATACAGGGACGGGGGGAGAGGTAGACAGCAAAGGCGCAATCGCCTCTGGTTTTAAGCCTTGCTCTGGGGACGTCCAGAAGCATCTAGGACCTTAGAGCTCTGGACGGGTGTGGAAATGCTGGAGATCTGCAAGGTAGGGAGGGGCAAGGCCATTTTAGGGCTTTAAAGATGATCAATAACAGTTTTAAATCAATCCTGCACTGGACCGGAAGCCAGTGAAGGGCGGATAGGACAGGTGTGATATGTTCTCGCTTCCATGTGCCAGTCAGGAGTCGTGCTGCAGCGTTTTGTACCATTTGTAGGCGGTGTAAGGTGGACTGCTCTAAACCTACATGAAGGGAGTTACAATAGTCGACCCGGGAGGTAATCAGGGAGTGGATTGCTGTCTCTAGGCCTTTAGGGGGAAGATAAGGTTTAGCTTTTGCCAGCAGCTCTGACAACAGAGCTACCCTGCTTCTCAAGTCTGAAGGAGCTATCAAGGAACACACCAAGATTTTTCACAACAGGATGGTTATGGGAATCTAAGGGGCCAAAAGCATCAGCACAGTCAACGAGGGTGTTTGGGCATCCAAACACAATCACCCCTGTCTTATTTTGGTTCAGGTTTAGAAAATTAAGCTGCATCCAGGTGTCGGAGAGGCAGTCTAATAAGGGCAGTAGTGATTCCTTGGAGACAGACTTTAAGGGGTTAATGGGAGATACATTTGGATGTCATCTGCAAAACAGTGAAAGGGGATGCTATGCTTTTCGAAAAATAGAGCCCAATGGCAACATGTAAAGGGAGAATAGGATAGGGCCCAGTATGGAACCCTGGGGGACACCACAGGTGAGGGAGGCCAGAGATCATGTGGATTATCCTAGTTGGACTGAGAAACTCCTCAGTCTTCTTTTTGGTCATCTTCTTGCCCAATCAGAGAATGACTATGGCACAACTTGACCAATCAGAGAATGACTATGGCACAACTTGACCAATCAGAGAATGATCATAACCCTAATCATGTTCTAAGTGCTGTCATAACTGTCTGTTAATCATGTTCTACGTGCTGAGCTTCCTCTACTCTCCTCCTTGGCTGTGGGCACTCAGCTATAGTCAATACTTTGTAGAAAAGAAACAGGCTAATGGGCTACATCAGGCTAATGTGCTTCGGCATAGAGCCTTTATGAGAGCATCGTAAAAACATGATGGTACCAGACTTTTTTTTTTTTTTTTTTATATATATATTGCATGAAATCATCCCCACTTGTGTAGGACATATTCAATACATCACAAGCATAATACAACACATAAACATAGAGAAAACCCATAATAGGAAATAGATGAGATCAAGACATCATTGTCTCTGCATAGGGGTGTAAGAGCCATTTGTGCCATGGCTCTATTGGAAACAATACAAACTGTGAGCAATAAATTATTATTATTTTTATTATTATTATTGCAACAAGTAGATCGACATTTCAGTCATTAACGCACGCGTGAGAACACTTTTATCCATGGGCAACCATTGTGGCTGTTTTTGATTGGCTACAGGGGGATAACTGGAAAACGAACTATAAATACAGTACTTATATAAATCTGTACTTTTTTGATAAACTACCATTTTTAGATCTACCTACCTACCTACCTACCTACCTACCTACCTACCTACCTACCTACCTACCTACCTACCTACCTACCTACCTACCTACCTACCTACCTACCTACCTACCTACCTATCTAACTGTCTGTCTATCTAACTAACTGTCTGTCTGTCTGTCTGTCTGTCTGTCTGTCTGTCTGTCTGTCTGTCTGTCTGTCTGTCTGTCTGTCTGTCTGTCTGTCTGTCTGTCTGTCTATCTTATCTTATCTTATCTTATATTTCAATCATTAATGTGTCAGAACACTTTTATTTATCCAACGGCAACCATTGTGTCTGTTGATCCGCTACAGGAAACTATAAATACAAACATCGACTGAACCTGAGTGCCGCTATTTCCACTCATGGGACGTTTCTTGCTGCATGTTCTGAGTGCTGTCATAACCTCGCTGACGTGACCACCTCATAACGTTTATTACTGTGTCTATCTATGTAGTGCATCTGAAACACACCTCTTTCATACGTGTGTGCGTGCACATGGACGCACAAATGTATGCACAAACACACGTGCAAGTGTGCACACAGACACATACACACACACAATTTAAGTCCCAGACCTGTTAAAGATGCATTGTGAAAGATTTTTGATCATTTGGAATATGGACTATGTAGTTTCAACAACACAAGATTATGCCGGAGTAAACACATAATTTAAAAGTTGAGTCTTCTACACGTTCCTCACTCTTCACAGTTGGCCATTGTCTACATTAAAGGCACATAACCAGTTCATTACATCACAATGCCTTTGAAAAGCATGCATGCACGCACGCACGCACACGCACACACACGCACACACACGCACACACACGCACACACACACACGCACACACACACACGCACACACACACATGCACACACACACACACGCGTCTCACCTGACATCTCTCAGGATGCGTTTTTCGGGGCCTCTCGCGCGGCAGGGCCCCCGGCTCTCTCTGACGACGTACTCCAAGTTACTGAATGTGACCGTGGGGCCCTGCTCCTGGAAACAGCCCTCGGGGTCGCTCACACCACGCTCCCCCTTTGACATCTCCACAGCGCTTCAGTGAGAGAGGAACAGTTGGACAGAGTGTGACCTGTAGCGTCAGTCAGCCGGTAAGAGAGAGAGAGAGAGAGAGAGCAGTTTGTTGTCCCTAATTGATCTCTGGACTCACTGTGTCACACTCACACCCCTTTATCACATCCTCCTCTAATCACACCAAGCTGCAGGTACATGACAGTGAACTTTGCCCTCCCAGATCTTAACTGCAATGTCAATAGATCACACGAAGAGCAGGCCCAGCTGGGGAGTAGTTCCATTACTAGATTAGACTAGATTAGATTAAAATGTGTTGTCATTCATTATACAGCACAAGTACAGCACAACTAAAATAAGTTTGGCATCCAACCACCAGAGTGCAAATGTAACAGTAAAGTGCAATAGTAATATACAATGTACAGGTGATTAAACTGGGTATAAAATATATAAATGAGTACTACTGAGTAGAGTATAGTGCTAATCAGATGTATGTACAGAGTTGTAATATGAATATGTACAGTGATATAGGTATAGAGACACTATGGTAGTAGTAAGTCATACTGGCCAGCAGCGTAACCAGTAAGAGTAGGTACAGTAAGGGATACAGATATAGTATCTACAGTCCCTTGTTATAAAATTAATAAATAAACTAAATTATGTATGTACTGTATGTATATTCTGTATCTATCTATCTATCTATCTATCTATCTATCTATCTATCTATCTATCTATCTATCTATCTATCTATCTATCTATCTATCTATCTATCTATCTATCTATCTATCTATCTATCTATCTATCTATCTATCTATCTATCTATCTATCTATCTATCTATCTATCTATCTATCTATCTATCTATCTATCTATCTATCTATCTATCTATCTATCTATCTATCTATCTATCTATCTATCTATCTATCTATCTATCTATCTATCTATCTATCTATCTATCTATCTATCTATCTATCTATCTATCTATCTATCTATCTATCTATCTATCTATCTATCTATCTATCTATCTATCTATCTATCTATCTATCTATCTATCTATCTATCTATCTATCTATCTATCTATCTATCTATCTATCTATCTATCTATCTATCTATCTATCTATCTATCTATCTATCTATCTATCTATCTATCTATCTATCTATCTATCTATCTATCTATCTATCTATCTATCTATCTATCTATCTATCTATCTATCTATCTATCTATCTATCTATCTATCTATCTATCTATCTATCTATCTATCTATCTATCTATCTATCTATCTATCTATCTATCTATCTATCTATCTATCTATCTATCTATCTATCTATCTATCTATCTATCTATCTATCTATCTATCTATCTATCTATCTATCTATCTATCTATCTATCTATCTATCTATCTATCTATCTATCTATCTATCTATCTATCTATCTATCTATCTATCTATCTATCTATCTATCTATCTATCTATCTATCTATCTATCTATCTATCTATCTATCTATCTATCTATCTATCTATCTATCTATCTATCTATCTATCTATCTATCTATCTATCTATCTATCTATCTATCTATCTATCTATCTATCTATCTATCTATCTATCTATCTATCTATCTATCTATCTATCTATCTATCTATCTATCTATCTATCTATCTATCTATCTATCTATCTATCTATCTATCTATCTATCTATCTATCTATCTATCTATCTATCTATCTATCTATCTATCTATCTATCTATCTATCTATCTATCTATCTATCTATCTATCTATCTATCTATCTATCTATCTATCTATCTATCTATCTATCTATCTATCTATCTATCTATCTATCTATCTATCTATCTATCTATCTATCTATCTATCTATCTATCTATCTATCTATCTATCTATCTATCTATCTATCTATCTATCTATCTATCTATCTATCTATCTATCTATCTATCTATCTATCTATCTATCTATCTATCTATCTATCTATCTATCTATCTATCTATCTATCTATCTATCTATCTATCTATCTATCTATCTATCTATCTATCTATCTATCTATCTATCTATCTATCTATCTATCTATCTATCTATCAAAAAAAATTCAGAGTGCTACCCTGCCCGCTTTTCTTGATCCTCCAATCACAACTGCTTAGGTAAGCGACAGTTGTGATTGGAGGATCAAAAAAAGAGGGCAGGGTTTGAGATAGGTCCAATGAAGCAATAACACGTGCGCAGTCTGCCCCCTGCCGCCCAGAACGCTGTATTACAGAGCAGAGGGTGAGGAATCCATAGATATCTAGAACACTAGATAGCTTAAGGCGGAGTCACCAGCGTCACTGAACCGCCGCCATCTTGCTCCAGTCAGCCTTGAGTGAGAGTGAGTGAGCTGCACAGACAAAAATACTCATAACTCGCTGAAATATTGACGGATTTACAAACGGGTTGGTTTGCCATAAACATCAAATATGTAGTTATGATACTGCATACTTATAAAAATGTTTTTTTTAAAGATGTTTTTTTTACAAACCGCTTGAATCATAGCCACGTTAATAATGCTTGTAATAAACCAAACCGTTTGTAAATCCGTCAATATTTCAGCGAGTTATGAGTATTTTTGTCTGTGCAGCTCACTCACGCTCACTCAAGGCTGACTGGGGCAAGATGGCGGCGGCTCAGTGACGGCGCGGGTAAGCTATCTAGTGTTCTATATATATATCTATGGTGAGGAACCCCTTAGATTTGAAGGCGGGACCAACGCTGTTATTCTCTGACTTTTTCCCCCACCGTCGTCCAATAAAACGTCGACAGTGACACAGAGAACCCACCCCTCGAGGGTGTCACGACCAATGGTTTTTCGACATCACGGAGCTCTGGTGCGGGGCTAGTTAACAAGCATGGGTTACGTGTTTTCAAGAAGAAACGCAGAGAGAGGAGGTGTTGTCATCGCATTCCTCAGTTTGTTGTTGGGCAGCAGGGAGGGCACAACGGGACGGGGCCAGAGGGAGGAGAAGAAGACACACGATCATCCACAATGCGGCTCTAAAACGACAACCATCCAACACAAAGAGATTCGATCACATCGAACACAAATTATTTAGCGACCGTAAAAACAGTAATCCTATTCGATCACAGAGGCTTTAGTCGCGTAGTCATGGAAGAGAAGAAGGAGGAGGAGGGGGAGATCCAGGAACACGGGCCCGAGCACTGGTTCTCCCGGTGGGAGCGACAGTGTCTGGAGGAGGAGGAGGCCCAGCAGCGGCAGCAGCCCGACGGGGAGGACGCGGAGCACGGCCAGCAGAACCTCTGGCACCTCTTCCAGAACTCCGCCACGGCGGTGGCACAGCTGTATAAAGGTACGGAGGGAGGGGGGGGGCTAAAGCTAAGCTAACATGTTAAAGGAAAACTCCAACATTTTGGGGAAATCATCTTATTTGCCATCTATGTATCATCTAGACAAGAAGACGCGACCCTTTTTCCTTCTCTGTGCACGCAGTAGGAGTAGGAAGACAACGCACCGCTAGCCTAGCTTAGCGTCAGTCACTGGAAGTGGGTTCCTCCAGTAGCCTATAGTTCCCCTAAACACGTCTTCCTCCTACTGCATGCCGCACAGAGAAGAAAACGGTATGTATCTTCTTGTCTAACTCCACGGTATAGATGGCCAAATAAGCTAACAATTTCCCAAAAATGTTGGAGTTTTCCTTTAACGTTAGCTGTGTTGGGTAGAGAAACACATAAAGGGTACTAAGCTAACTTTAGCTATACGGTTAGCATAGTCGAGGGGGGGGGGGCATTGTGTGAACGTGAACGGGTTGGCATTTTTATTATTAACCAGCAGAAGACTATTTGAATCGGATGAATGAATAAACAAATGCATTACTAGTCTTAGCTAATGTGAGTTTTATTAAGTGGACTGCTGGTTAGCTAGCAGGGCTGGGACCTGGGCCAGCTGGCCAAAGCTGTCAGTGTGTCTGTCTTTAGAGAGAGAGAGAGAGATCGAGAACTAACCGAGCTAAATAAACCGCACACACGCCAGCTGGTTATATACATATAACGTCAGCTATTTATCTCAACACTTGTTCGTTTTTCCTCCCGTTTCCAAACACAGTTGAGAGACACACAAAAAAAATAGATTTCTTCTTGGTACAGTCGGTGGTAACGTTACTCGTCAAAATGGCGATCTGCAGGGAGGAGTTCTCTCTCTCTCTCTCCCCCGAGTGAAAACAAGTCGTTTGTTGACGAACCCTGTGTGTTTTAATGTCACAGCGGGTTGTTGTGATGAGAACAAATACCCCGATGTGTATTATTAATTATTCGCCCCAACGTTTAACCAGAGACACCCTCCTCTTCTTGGGCCGATCGGCGGTATTGTTGACAAAGATCTAGAACAAAATGGCTGAAGGGATTACAGCGTTAATGTTTGCTTGTGTCAAAGTCACATCCGAGTTGTGTGATCTCTCGTCCTGATGGGGGTGGAGGGGGGTTGTGATCGAGACATACTGGGGGGGGAGCGTCTCATCTGTATTAATAATAAGCAAACTTAATGCGCCTGCCTGCCCGACACCTGGCCCTACCTGCCAGGCCATAAAATGTTTTAAAAATAATAACTAGCTATACATATTATTATGTTAATAAAGGCATTGCTGAGACTTTGATTGAAAACTTTATGAACAGATTGCAGAATGGGTACAGTACAGCTCAATACATACAATTGTTAATGGGATGCAGACCAGAGAAAGACTTTCGTCTTGTTTACATCAGGGTCCCCCATTTTCAATTCACCATAACATATATATACGACACACACGGCATACAGATAAGACAGTACTGCTACATCTATACATTTATGACATACCAGACTTATCAAGCCTTGTGTCTGTACAACTCCACCCAATGATCTCTGCTAGATAAGATCACCCTGTGCTGCATCAGTATTCCCTCCCTACCTGATTTACCTGCCACGCTTGCTTTCTCTAATCTCGTTTACCTGTCTAAGAAAGTGGTAGTTTTTTTTAGAGGTAGACTTGCACCTTCATATTATGCCAAATGCCCATTCTTTTGTTTTGTACATGATGGCCATTTCCCCTGACACATGCACAAAACTCTGCTAGCAATACAACAGTGGTTTGCATTACATTGCTGCTCGGTGGTATTTGTTTAGTATGGTGGTGTTTTTGGTTTTAAGCAGTGTTAAACACTTGTGTGGTGTTGTTAGCTTGCTGGCTAACCCACCCACAGTGTTATTTATTTTTCAAACCGGTATCATCGCTAGTAGCCAACGAATGTATTGTTGTTGTTTTCCCCCCCCATCAACAGACAGAGTATGTCAACAGCAAGGCCTCTCTCTCTGGGTGCCCTTCCAGAACGCAGCCACCGCCGTCACCAACCTCTACAAAGGCAAGTAGTTACAACCTCATCATCCACTGGCCGCCGTTCCACTCGGTGTGTGAGCATCTGGTTCACTGTCTTGTGTTTGTACGTATATGGTCTCTTCTTCTCTCTCCCCCCGAGCCGCCTCTCTCCTGTTGTAAAGAGCGTGTGAGAACAGATCGGTACACAGCCTCGTCTCCGCTGTCCACGTTTATTAAAGGGGAAACCACGCCTGATTTCAGGATTCATGCATGTTGTTATTCCTCTGGTCTCAGACGGTGCAAAAAAAATATTAGTGAAATTGAGCAACTCTCTCTCTCCCAAATCCAGAAACTAGAGAGTGCTAAAACTCTTAACTGGTGATGTCATAAAGTCTGAAGCTTCTCCATATACAATGAATTGGGAGATATTTTATAGATGACACTGAGAGCACCCAGGGGGATATTCGTAGGTACATTTTCTGTTTCAGAACTGAGACCACTACTATAGAATAAAGCTCATTTGGATAAATAAAAAAAAGAAAACAAACATTCTGTGGGTCCACAACACCAGTCTCCCAATTCATTGTCAATGGAGCAGCTCCAGGCTTTATACTTGATGACACAACTAGTTTGATTTTTTACTTCTCTGGTTTCTGGCTTTGGGAGAGCATAGCTCATGTTCACAAATATGGATTGAACTGTCTTGGGTCATGGAAATAACATATTCACATTTTTTATTTGAGTGTTTAACTAAGCCAGTGGGTCAGGACTCTTAACCCTTTCACTGCTGCACTACCAAACGGTTAACCCTTTCACTGCGACAATACACGGAAGGTTAACCCTTTTCACTGCCACACGACAGCAGGTTAACCCTTTCACTGCCACACTACAGAAGGTTGACCCTTTACTGTCTATCACACTACCGACGGTAAAGTTAAAGGGTTCGCTAGATGATATTGGGGAGTTGTAAAAAAAAAGATAGGCTATTTATAATCTTTGTCAGCATTCTGTCTATAATTTAAAGGCCAACTTGCAGGTTAAACCCTACTCTTCAATTATGGGTAGTTTACATCATTGGTATCTAATTTCATTATTAATTTTTTTCCATTTGACGCCGGAAATGCCACTCAGAAAGGGTTAAAAAGGTCCATGCACGAATAACATGTACGGAGCAAATCAAAAAGCTTATCAGACGCTAGCAGGGCCGTGACGTCACTCCAGGCAATTTATGCCTTATGCCCGTCCGGGTCATAGTACTACTGGCTTATGGCTCTGGCTAACGTTACCCCGCTAACGTTAGCATTATGGCTACTGTCGTGAACCATTTTAAATCGGGCATGTAAAAGAGTTTTGGGAACGAGTAAAGAGTGCAGGTCCTCTTCTCAGACCTGTGGGGCAAAGCACTGCACACGCATCATGCCGGCTAGCAAGCTACACATCACAGCATGTTGATACGATAGCAGCCCCTCGGATAGCACTCGGTGCATCGGTCACGAAACGGGCTACCACGATAGCTATTAGCTAACTAACGTTAACGTTACAAGCTCAAACACCTTATTACTTATTACTATTGTCGTGTCCATAAGTTCCCTGGCAGAATACTTGTGAGGACAAAGGTATACAAAGAGGAGAGAACCATTTTAAATCGAGGCATGTTAGGAGTGTCGAGAATGCTAGCTAACTTAGCTACTAACGTTATATACACACAATATGTAAAACGACACAAGTTTCAAGTTCAAGTTTCTTTAATAGTTGTCATACAGAAGTACAGAATACTTTTATACAAAATGCTTCTTACTGTTACGCTCCAGAGACTGTGCAAGACAAGATAAGTATGAAATAAAATAACATAGTATAGCATGTAAATTAGAAGTAAAAAAAAAAAAATGAGGTCACAGTGTTCAGTATAGACATATGTACAATGTTCGATGCAGAATAGACGTAACTGAGTTACCATATAATATACAATACTGTGCAGTGTACTAATATACAATACTATATAGTGCAAGGCAGAAATGGGATGAGGTGCAATTTAGGTACAATTTACAGTAGGTGTACGAGTTGTAGTGCAAATCTTTTATCAATAAATATAAAGTGTGTTTGTGTGATCTAAAGTGTGGAGAGTGGGTGCTGCAGTGTGTTGTTTGTTTAAGTGAGTGTGTGCGTGTGGCAGGGTTTCCGTTAGAAAAAATTGTTGCCGGTCTCCGTGACCTGCAAGATTTCAATCTACCGGACAAATGAGATTAATTCCGGTCATAGTTTATTGAGCTTTAAAACAATTGATAGGCAGGCTATATAAAGAATGTCATCCTCAAGGCATGTAGATTTATAATATTATTACTTAAAACTAGGCTACTTTTGCGTATACAGTCATTAATATATTCCAAATAAAATAAGTCCCTCGATACTCCGTGCTGCTGCTGACTTGAAATAAAATAGACCGCGTATGTGGGCAGTCGGTCCGACACTAAACAGCAGTCTGTTATAATCACATTTTTATGAGCTAACGAATTCCGTTATATTGGACATTTGTATTAATTATATCAAGCGAAGAACTGAGAAAGCAGAGAGACGGCAACATTATCGTGGTTTGCGTGACGACTCTCTCCACCTCGCAACGACTTATTTGCAAAGAGTATGGCGCTGCAGAGCAGCTGATTTAGCTGTTATTGGCTCTTTTCTGGGAACCGCACAGCAGCGCCCCCCACCCAACATTGGCTGAAAATGGCTGAATTTGAGTACTGCTGGAATACTGCATTGTGCTGCTGCTGCTCCGGCTCTGCAGCTTCACAAAAGTTCGCACACCCAGCACTAAGCTCTCGCTGACAACGTCGTTGTCATTATTAGAAGCAACGAGGAAACGAATGTAATGATCGTTTCGTTCATCGCATAGGCTATTTAATTTTAGCCTATTTTAATACAATTCAAATAATCAAATTGTGCTTAGACTCAGGGAATTATTTTCACCGGACATTAAGACCGGAGAGATTAAATATGTCGGACTTCAACAGATTTTGCCGGTCAAATACCGGTAATTACCGGCTAACGGAAACGCTGGCGTGTGGGTGTGTGTGCTGTGTGCATTTGATGGTTGTTGCATAGTGTTTATTGTTCGTTTAGCAGCCTGATGGCCTGGGGATAGAAGCTTCTTCTGAGTCTTTCTGTGCTCGCCTTAAGACTCCGGTATCGCTTGCCTGACCGCAGCAGTTCAAAGAGGCAGTTGTTCGGGTGGCTCGAGTCCTTAATAATTCTCTTAGCCTTCCCCTTGCACCGCTTGTTGTAAATGTTCTGGAGGGTGGGAAGCCCCCCTCCAATTGTGCGTTCGGCTGAACGTGTCACTCTTTGTAGTCTGCTACGGTCTTGTGCAGTGCTATTCCCAAACCAGGAGGTGATGTTGCCAGTCAGGATGCTCTCTATTGTACATGAGTAGAAGTTCCTAAGGATCTTCTGACTGACTTGGAACTTCCTTAGGCGCCTGAGGAAGTAGAGGCGTTGTCGTGCCTTCTTCACAACACTGTCAATGTGTGTGGTCCATGTCAAATCCTCGGATATGTGGGCTCCGAGGTACTTGAAACTGTTCACTCTCTCAACCGGTGCCCCGTCGATGCTGAGGGGGCTGTAGTCCTTGACCCCCGACCTCCTGAAGTCCACAATCATCTCTTTTGTTTTGCTGACGTTCAGGGAGAGGCAGTTCTCCTGACACCACTGTGACAGGTTCTCTACCTCTTCCAGGTAGGCCCTTTCGTCGTTGGCAGAGATCAGGCCCACCACTACTGTGTCATCAGCAAATTGGAAGTCCAAGACCCACTGGCAGAGGTCATAGTTCAAGCCCAGGTCCCTGAGCTTGGCTATGAGTTTGGAGGGGACTATGGTATTGAATGCTGAGCTGTAGTCGATGAACAGCATTCTCACATAGTTCCCCTGCCTCTTGTCCAGGTGTGATGCTGCTGTGTGCGGCACATGGGCTATGGCGTCCTCCGTGGACCTGTTGGGGCGATATGCAAGATTGACACAATGATTTACATTATTACAAATATGGTAACGTGGTTGTGGCTTTTACAAATAGTGGTTAGCTTTAGAGATGAATGGCTATGATCACAGAGCAATAGTGTTCGGTGAAACGGATACATTTTCATTCATTCACTCCTCGGCTAGTAGTAGCAAGGCTCTCTGCTTCCTGCCACTACCTGCCTGTGACTCTCAGCCCCCTGCTGCCCTGCACCTGCTGTGACGTCATCGTTAAGATGACACACGCACGTTATGAACCATGGATTAAAATATGCATGTGCATGGAGGTTGTGGTTTGGTCGACAACATTTTTGATAAAAACGCTAAAACTGGGTCAATTTCTATAACCCCCCCCCCCCTCTTCATGAAAGTCACCCTAACCCTAGTCGCACTGTTTATTGAACAAAAATACAACCTGCAAGTTGGCCTTTAACATGTTGATGGTTCGTGAATAGACTTCTGTTTTTCCCAGGCCCACAAACCCCAAGTAGGTTTAGAACCCACTAAACTAACCAACCTTTCCCCCGCCGCCCGTCTCCTCCAGAGAGCGTGGAGGCCCACCAGCGGAGCTACGACCTGGGCGTCCAGATCGGCTATCAGCGCAGGAACAAGGAGGTGCTGGCCTGGCTGAAGAAGCGAAGAAGAACCATCCGACGGGAAGACCTCATCAGTTTCCTGTGCGGCAAGGTCCAGCCCCCGAGGAATGCCCGGGCCCCGCCCCGGGTTGCCATGGTCTCGACGAGCCGTCCGTCGCCCCCGGAGACGGGCAACTCCGTGGAGACAGACTTGCAGCCCTTCAGAGAGGCCATAGCGCTACATGGTGAGTCTCCCGTTAACCCACAGTGGCCGTTAACATGCGAGTGTCGAGATTCCGAGATTCTAGGTCCCAGTTTAGGTCATGGAAACTGCTCCGTTTGTCATGGAATAGTCTTGGAATTTGAACAATATGCATAGGAACGTTGGTTTGTTGGACAAAATACTACAACACTAGTGATGTGTATATATATATATACACATCTGGCTGAATATACCTGCATATAATCCTTCTAATATACCTACTTATACACCTGCATATAATAATCCATATAACTCTGTATGATGGCATGTACAATAATGCTGTATATACCGTATAAATATATTTATTCTTACCGTATATACAGGGCTGTACAGTGCAACGAGGTTATCGCAAATTGTCCCTTAATTTGGCCCGTGCGAGTGGGAAATAATATTTGGGGGCAACCTTGCGAGTAGTGATTTCAACCCTTCATTCGCATTTCACTCCTAAATTAATCCATACAAATTGGATAAAAAAAATAGTAAAACATTAGCCTACAACCAGGGCTGTACAGTGCGACATAATGTTGCGGTGCTATGAAAAAAAATCTGTCGGCGATGAATGAATTTACTGCGTAGCCCCCGTGCGATAGCCTGTGTGTGAAAAAAATATTTGCGTGTACTGTGAAGTGAATCTGGGCCACGCTATTCTACTTGGTAGTTGTAGTCTATTGTGCGATTAAATACCATGTCCCCGTCTGCATAGACCACCGCAACACTTCCGGTATTCTGAAATTGCGGAGGAGATAGCGGGGGGAGCATATGAATGAATGTGGATGAGAGCCGTGATGTAAGTGGTTGCAGCTACGGCTGTGGGGGTGCTGGAGACATGATCCAATAGACTTTTATGCGCCTGAGTCTCCTGAACACGGCGCGACCCATTCCTAATCGATCAGAACTAAATCGGCCGAGATCAAGTCCCTTTTCCAGCACCTACTCCCCATGCACATGCGCAGATTGTCAACGGAGTCTGGATGACGCGAGATGACGCACGAATGAATGTGGACTGTTCCATCAGAGGGGGGGAGCTTGTGGTGGTAGTGTGAGTGGCTACAGACCACTGCACTTAAATATAAACATTAGTCTACCTGGAGACTCAATGAGGTAATTATAGATGTCGCCATAAGACTCATCTGGCCATTTAGTGGGATAATTTTTTCATTATCCTGTTCGGCTGAAAGGACACTGGCCACCGAAGCTCCCCCTCTGATGGAACAGTCCACATTAATTCGTGCGTCGTCCAGACTCCGTTGACAATCTGCGCATGTGTATGGGGAGTAGGTGCTGGAAAAGGGACTTGATCTCGGCCGATTTAGTTCTGATCGATTAGGAATGGGTCGCGCCGTGTTCAGGAAACTCTGGCGCATAAAAATCTATTCGATCATGTCTCTAGCACGCCCACAGCCGTAGCTGCAACCACTTGCATCACGGCTCTCATCCACATTCATTAATTTGCTCCCCCCGCTATCTCCTCCCCGATTTCAATGTAACGCGGAAGTGCAGTGGTCTATAGAGTCCATACATCCAACACTAAATCCCATAATTCCTAGCGAACAATCTAAACGAAACTGAATGTGGCCTATTGCATCGCCAAAGAAGAACTTTCTTTCAATAAGTTTAAGCCGAAAATGTTGCTCTGCAAGAAGAACGGAGCGGATATCAGTCCATCTTATGACAACCACGTCCGATGTGGAGAGATGATAAGAGACCATAGCCGATTAAATTAAGTCTGATCTGGCAGTGATGATTGACTGGGACACACTTCTAACGTTCAGCCATGTATTAGGTGAGTAGCCCACTATTAGGACGTTTTTCAATACTTAAATACTGTCTACTTAAATTTAGGGATGGGTACCTTTCACATTTGAACCGATACCGGTACCTGTGAATCGATACCGGTACTCGACGGTACCTTTTTTCTGTACTTTAGTCTCAAGAAATTTAATTTACCTACCTCAGTCGTAAAAAAAAAATCCAAACTTCAAATAACTACAATTTCGACAGTTTTCGGCTTGTCATTGCTCCAACTGCTTTGTTGTTGAATCAAGTCAAATCATAGGTAAGCATATATTGTGCGTGTGAACGTTGACATGAAAAGAAAAAAGTAAAAAAAAAAAAAAAGTATTTTTTTTTAATTTATTTTTCTCTATCTCACTTGATTCGATACTCGGTAGTACCGACGTGTTTCGGTTCGGTACCTCAAAAGTACCGAATTCGGTACCCATCCCTACTTAAATTTCCCTCCGGGGATCAATAAAGTATCAACCTATCTAATAATGAGACAATATGCAAATAAGATAATACTAATAATTGTCACGGTTCCCCGTATGAAAGTGGCTTGCAACTTACTGCTGGTAAAATCACTTTATTTCTCGTTTTGCATAGTATTACATTCCTCTTCTATAAACAATCAAAGTCATACCGTAAGAGCCTCATACGGGTCAATTAAACCTTTTTGATTAGAGTCTTTCCTTCGAGCTAAGTTGAACTGAACATTTCACTGTCAAAAGCGCAAACTTAAACAAGGTTGCGTCGCAACATGGTTTTCAAAATAAAGGTCACATATACAAATACCGTAGTAGGCCTCTCAATTCTTATAAAAAAAAGTCCCGGATATACATAAACATTAATTGGCATAGATCTCTATAAACGGCCCAACACATTGATCACTTTAGGCACACCCTGGCCTGAAACCAGTAACATCACAAATATGAAGCAGGTAATTACCCATAAAAATTATAAACCTTTCATGGGGTTATTTACAATAATAATAATTCATTTAATTTATAAAGCACTTTTCATTGTGAAACAAAGGTATGCAGAGTTTCTTGTCGTCCTGATTAATGCAATGGTGTGTGTGTGTTGTGGTGGTCTCATTCAAGGAGCACTACAACACACACACACACACACACACACACACACACACACAGTTTGTTGTTTTTGTTCTATTAGTGATTTACACACTTTCTCAGTTGGTTCATTATAAAAGATACAAACCTGAAAACAAAAGCACTTAATTGTTAAATAAAAGGACCACAGTAATGAGGCAGGAGGAACATATTTTTTTTGCACTATAATGGTAAAATAGTTATTTAAAAATTTGGCCCTAAAAAATATTCTTTGCCCCTAGTGAAAAAGCTTAGCGTACAGCCCTGATATATATCCACATCTGTCTGTACATACCTGGATGTAATCCTTTTTACATATCTGTAGATATTATATCTATATCTGTACATATCCCTTACCTACTCTTACTAGTTACGCTGCTGGCCTGTATGACTTACTACCATAGTGTCTTTATACCTGTATCACTGTATACATTAATACTACAACTCTGTACATCTGATTAGCACTAGTACTCGGTAGTACTAATTTATATATTCTATACCCAGTTAATAATTGCACTTTACTGTTACATTTGCACTCTGGTCGTTTGCCAAACTTATTTTTGTTGTACTGTACTTGTGCTGTATAATGACGATACATTTGAATCTAATCTAATCACTGATGTGACATAGATGTGTAAACTGGAGGATTCCTCTAACCTGCTGTGTGTTTGTGGTTATTCCCCTCCAGGCCTCAGTGGGGCTATGGCGAGCATCTCTGTGCGCTCCGGTGCCCCGGGCTCCCCGACACACCCTGCCCAGTCGCTCAGTCGCCGTAGAAACGGTCTCCACGACGTGGACCTTAACACCTTCATTGCCGAGGAGATGGCGCTTCACTTGGATGCGACAGCCAATCGCAAGCGAGGGCCCCCCGCCCCCTGCAGTGACGTCATCACAGACTCCCCCACGCACAAACGCAACAGGATGCTCTGAACTCTTTCCCCATGATGCCACGGGTCCCTCCGCTCCCTCCTCTTCCTCCGTGTCTGATTGGACGACTGGCGAGGATCGAAGCTTCGGCTAGCCAATCAATCCTTCCCACCTTTTTGTTGCGATGCTTCAAATAAAGAAAAACAAAACTATAAAAAAGCCACTCATTTCTCCTCTTTCTCTCTCTCTCTCTCTCTCTCTCTCTCTGGTTTCTCACCCCCCCCTCCCTCTTCCATACCAGACCTCTGTTGCTTTCCAGAGGGTGCTCCTTAAAGGGTAAGTTAAAGACGTTGGAACCCTGGCCCTACGTCCTCCTCACCGACGGTGTTGTGGCTCAGTATGGTGATTTCACAGCACAATCCACTGTGTCCTTTATTACTGGATACCAGCCGTTCCGCCTAGTCGGCTACAAAACCAATGCAAAGTCAATGGGGCCGGCGCTCCCGGTCTGTACAAGCCCCCAAAATTAGTGATGCACGATATATCGGCCGCCGATATAATATCGGCCGATATGGCAGTTTTCTTACACATCGGTATCGGTCCGATATCAAGATAGGGTCGATATTAAAAAAAAAAAAAAAAAAAAAAAAAATCTTTTTACACATCCTCAAAATATCAGTCATTTCTGAAAATAAGTTACAAAGGTAAAAAAAAAATATGCGTTTTGGAAAATAGCTCTTTATTTGATTATCATAAAAAAGTGTTTTCTATACAGAGATATCGACATCGGTAAATATCGGTATCGACCAGAACAGCAATATTAATATCTGTTATCGGTATCGGCCACAATTTTCACATCGGTGCATCACTACCCAAAATAAACACTGAAACCTACTCCACCTTGCAAAGTATAGGTATCTGTGTTTATTACTTCAGGGCCCCTTGTACAGACGGGAGCGCGGCCCTTGTTGTATTTAGTTTAGTTGAGCTTCGTCGTACACACCATACGCACTGTGCTGACAAAGGACTCTAGTGATCCACAACGCCATCGTCGGCGAGTAGGAGATGACGCCCAGGGGTCCAGAATTCTCAACTTACCCTTTTTAAATAGTTCTCCTGGATTAGACGTGTGTCGGGCTTTGTAAGGCAGCAGGAGCACAGAGTGGGTCCTGACGTCTTTAAGAAAGCAGCGTGTGTTTATATATTCGGCCAGGCTCCCTTCTTTTATATGCTACAGATCTGGCCGTCGGACGAATTGTTACCGTCGCCCTCCTCTCCCCGCCCTCCCTCTCCCCGCCCTCCTCCTACCCTCCCTCCCCCCTCTCCCCGCTCTCCTCCTCTCCCGTCTCACCCCTTTTTTCTTGCTATAAAAACCACACCAGTCTCAGTTCTCAGCGAGAGGCCAAACCAGACTGGACTGAAACCACCGGGGCTTCAGTCGGGAGAGGTTCCTGTTGGGTCCTCCTCCCTGACCGACTTGAGAGGTCAAACTGCCTTCCTGTTAAGTAGCCCCTATTCGAAAGCACTTGTCGGCATGTCTCTGTCTCTCTCTATACCTCTCTCTCTCTCTTCTCTCTCCGTCTCCGTCTCTGTCTGTCTCTCGATCTGCTGCTGCTGCTCTCCATCTGTGTGTGAGTGTGTGTTTGCGTGTCTGACAGCAGAACTGCCACTTAACTGTGTTTTACTCTCTCGTCTTTGCCTTTGAGGACGCTGCTATGTCTGGATGTTGTGGGACAACGAGAGCGTGTGTGTGTTTTGTGTGAAAGTGCTCCGTTTGTGTGTGTGCGTGTGCAGGGCTCCGGCACATTCAGTGCAGTCTTTGACGGTTTTCAGTTTTTCCTTTTCTTTTTTTCTTTCCTCTTCTTTACACATCAAATGGTTATTTCTCCTTCATTTTCTTCACTCGCTGTTTGGAGCCCAATCCAGGGTTTTTGATCACAAAGTAGAGATAGACGGCTAATTATGACTAACGTGACAAGAGAACGAGAAGCGAGACGACGTCCTTGTAACAAAGATGACAATAGATTGACTAAAACAGAAATCTGGATCCACCTTTTTTTTTTTTTAGTTTTTTAAAGTATTTTTTTTTATTCTATCAGTTATGGGTACATTGATTTATATTTTAGAATGGTACTTGTAAAATAAGCCTGTTGCAACGTCCCGATCCCCCTTTTTGAACTCTTGAAATAAAGGGATATGTACATGTTTACAAGCAAATGCAAGATTAAACAAAAAACCGCTTCAAAATCCTCCTTTTGTAAGCGTTTTTAGCTGTTGTGTATTCTGTCAGTCCTTGCATCGAGAGCTCTGACAATCACTTATCGGAAATGACAATGTTTCAAAATGCCATAACTTGGGACTCCTGTTTACATTTAGATTATGGATTGAGCTTTAAACTGGCTGTGGTTTCTTTTATTTTTTATTTTTTTCTTCGTTCGACGCATTACCTTCTTTTTCAGTCTCTGCGGCTTCAGGCGGGAGTCGTTCCACCGTCATGCCGGGTTTTTTTTATCTCATGCCTAGGAAGTGGTCAGGCTCCATACCCGCCACCACTCATAGAGATGCATAGATTTGGGCACAAAATGTCGTTGCTCGCGGCCCCGATGCCACGCGGGGCGGGCGGTCTTCGACGACACGCATAGAGCGCCGCTGACTGTTCTCACCGTGTATACCGCCACCTAGAGGCTCTGATTCTATCCTGTAAAGAGGTTACAACAGGTCCCAATCGATCTTTCCACCGGAAAAAGTCTGTGTACCGACCAACCACTGACTCCACCGACTCTCAAACGAGAGAAGAAGCAGCAGCCTTGTCTTCTTGCTAGAAAACTTGAGTGTATTTTTCTCAATTTGCCTCTTTTTTAACGGTAGCAGCGGGAGCACTTTGGCTCTGTTGTGGAGGCGGGAGAGAGTGCTCGCTCTTATGTATCTCTATGGCAACACTTTCCTTGTAGATTATTGTTTTAGCAACACCATGGATTATTGGGAGCAATGGCTCAAAGCCCCTTGACATTAAAGAGGGGTTTACTGCTAACTCCAAACACTGCTTTGTAACACAGCCCTGTCTAATGTGTGTATATAACATGTAGGTGCTGTTATGATATATGTGGTACATATTGTAAAAAGAAATGTGCAAATCCATTGGGATGTTCATGTACAATAATGATTCTGGCATTAAAGGAAAAAAAAGTAAGCGTTTAACTAAAGTTCTGTCTCCTTTTTATACTTTCTGTTTATTGGAACTTAAAGGGATAGTTCTGATTGTCTTGGAACCCGTATTCCTTACTTGGCGATGATGATGTTGAGGGTAGAGTCCTTCCTCGACACAGTCCTCACGCTAGCTCCGGATAGCTGGCTGCAGGGTCGATTGGGACAGGCTCCCGTCTGTACGAGCTGGCAGAGGCTCGCTGAAATCTACTCCACAGACAGGAGCATGACCCCATTCACTTTGTATTGTTTTGTGGCAAACTATCTGGAGCTAGTATCGGGCTAAGAGCACGGATTGTGCAGAGAAAGGACTCCACAGATCAATGACATCATTGGTAAAAAGTAAGAAATCAAGAAATCTTACTTATACATTGATTCATCTCCTTGCCACTAAGACCTAATTTCAGTGCAGGTTAAACAAACAGAGAAATGCTCTGGACCGCGTTTCTCTAAAACCTACGTTGTCTTAACTGTTTGAACAGAGACACGTAGAAAGGATGTAGGAAGGCTTTCCTTACTTTCAAAAGAAAATGCTTATTTTTGTGCAGCGGTAGAGTAAGTAAAACATTGGAAAAGCATGATATTACTGTCACTTGTTTATAAGATCTGGTCATAAGTTTAATTATAAATTATTACATTTCTGTTGATATATTTAACATGGGCGACTGTTGTGTCTTCCAAAATGGAGGACGAATAAGAATTCTAAACGGTCTGTGAAAGGCCTCTATTGACCATAATATTCACACTGCGTCCAGGGTGGAAAGGAATCCCAACCTGAGCATGACATAAGAGCCAAATGGCTGTCGTGTGAATATGGTCGATTGAAGTTGACCTGGAGATGCCTCTGTTCCAGCTTCTACATCATTTCAGGTCCCAAGTCAAGACCTTGTTATTTGTGTTCCTCCTCTCTCTCTCTCTCTCACTCTCTCTCTCTCTCTCTCTCTCTCTTGAAGCATTCCTTCATTCAAACGGCTTCAGAACTGGGTCAGTTACAGCAGAGTGCTGCTGTATTATTGTTTTTGTTAATCTGTTGTCCGTTGCCCGGGGAACAGCAGAGGAAAGGGCCCTGAAATATACTGTATTACTACCAGTTGAAGTTCTGTTACTTCAGTTCAATCTTACTTTAACGTTTTCAAAGTGAGTAGGTGTATTTGCCTATAGGAAATTACTCGGGTAGGCCTACTTAAAAAAAAAAAAAAAAAAAAGCAGAACACTAAAATGTACTTTTGTATTGTAAAAGTACTTGTTACTTTAGAATGAAAAACATTCAGATTCTGTGCAAATATTAAAACTCATGGTTTTAATCATATCAATACAGCCACTTTCAATTTACTGTCATTGAGTATCACTGTCCAGAATGACTGAAATGTCTGAAAATAAAACTACTCCAAATGAGTGAGTGTATTCAAGGAGAGTGAATACTTAAATGTGATTAAAGTGAAACTAGAGACTTTAAAAAGTACTCCATTACAAACAAAGACTACTCTGTTACAGTAACTTGAGTGGCTTCATTGATTGATTGATTGATTGAACATTTTATTAACAGATTGCAGAATGGGTACAATACACACAATTGTTAAGGGGATGCAGACCAGAGAGAGACTTTCGTCTTGTTTACATCAGGGTCCCCCATTTTCAATTCATCATGACTTTTATGACATACACGACGTACAGTACAATGTACTGTTACATCCAGACATTTATGACATACAAGATATACACATATACAGTACTGTTTATTTACAGACAGAGTTTCTAAAAGAATATACATTTGAGGGGGCAGGGGTTTGGACATTTACCGGGGCCAGTTTCGAATTGCAGCCTCCCGTAGGTGCTCTTTTAGAGCTGTTTTGAAGGTGGGTTTTGATTGATTGATTGAAAATTGTATTAACAGATTGCAGAATGGGTACAATACAGTACAGCTCAATACACACAATTCTTAAGGGGATGCAGACCAGAAAAAGACTAGTTTACTCGTCTTGTTTATAATAGTATATACATTTGAGGGGGAAGAAACTGTACATGAGGAGGTTGGGTAGGTGGGCTGGGGGTTGGGTAGGTGCTGGGGAAACTACATTGGAGGTGGTTGGGTAGGGTGGGGGGGAACTGTACTGTACTTCCCTTCCTTCCTACCTGAATGAATGAATGAAAACTTTATTTAACAGATTGCAGAATGGGTACAATACAGTACGGCTCAATACATACAATTGTTAAGGGGATGCAGACCTGAGAAAGACGTTTGTCTTGTTTCCATCAGGGTCCCCCAAAGGAAGTATGCGTTTGTAATAAAGATGATGAATAGAGGTTATTGCATTGACGAGCAAAGGAGTAGCGGTTCAACGCCAACTGTCGACTAGTATCCAGTCTTCCTGACGGCAGCGCGTCGCATGGTCGAGCTCGATGTAAACAAACTGCTGAGATACAAGAAATGTGGATTGCAGTGCGACACCAAAACCACACGGTGTCGACAAAGACCGCACTTCAATTTACCCATGTTAATAAATCTCTCGCTCTCTCTCTTTCTCCCACTCTGTTTCTCCCAAACGCAGCATATGTCATAAAACAGGGGGCATTTGAATAAATATATGAAGACTAGAGTAAAAAGGACAATAATATATTCAACAGGCATCCAAACTCCCCCTGTTGACAACCTTGTCACTGGTCTGTACTAGTCTTAGATCAGATGTGTCACACCACCCACCAGACTAGAAAGATATAGGCAATACAATTAGATCTGAATATAAAAATATGAGGTAAACACAGTGTAAACAAAGGGTGCAGATCATCGGTTATATGATACGTTACAATAAATAGAAGTTCTGCAACCATTCTCTGGCTGGTGGCAGCGGTCCATGCCCACGGTTGTGGAGCCTGATGGCCGCTTGGCACAATAAAGGACTGTCCGAGGGTGTTAGTGGAGTGTCCACCTCAGGAAGAACAGCCTGCTGAATGAATGAATGAAAACTTTATTTAACAGATTGCAGAATGGGTACAATACAGTACGGCTCAATACACACAAGTGTTAAGGGGATGCAGACCAGAGAAAGACGTTTGTCTTGTTTACATCAGGGTCCCCCATTTTCAATTCATATAGACATTTATGACATACACAACATACATGACATTTATGGCATAGGGACATATATGTATTTAGTACTGATACATTTGTGACATAAACGGTATTCAAATATACAGTAGGCTACTGTTACCCCTAGATCCTGACAGAGTATATACATATTGACAGGTCTGTCCCTTCCTATAGACTCAGAGGGTGTCGTAAAATCATACTAAATTAATCTAAGTTGTAATACACGATTGGTTTTTGTGTGGTGTCTAACAAATTCAGTTACAGGGTGATGATGTCACCAAGCCAGGGTGATGCTGGGGGCCGAAGATGGGGGGTAGGAGATAACAGCCAGCTGTGTTTACCCTGACAGTATAATGATGTACATGGCTAATTATAATAAGTTACTTGCCACTGCCACCACTTCCTACCAAAGGAAGTATGCGTTTGTAATAAAGATGATGAATAGAGGTTATTGCATTGACGAGCAAAGGAGTAGCGGTTCAACTACTAGTATCGAGTGACGGCAGCGCGTGGTCGAGGCCTGTGACGGCGCTGCGCTCGAGCGATGTAAACAACATGTGGATTGCAGTGCGACACCAAAACCACACGGTGGCGACAAAGACCGCACTTCAATTTACCCATGTTAATAAATCTCTCTCGCTCTCTCTCTTTAACCCACTGTTTCTCCCAAACGCAGCATATGTCATAAAACAGGGGGCATTTGAATAAATATGTGAAGACTAGAATAAAAAGGACAATAATATATTCAACAGGCATCCAAACTCCCCCTGTTGACAACCTTGTCACTGGTTTGTCTACTAGTCTTAGATCAGATGTGTCATTCTACGGCATAGGGATTTTTTTTAATATATTTTTTTAGTTATTGTTGATTTTATCTGAAGAACTAACACTAGACAACAAGTAATATATGACTTTTGTATTCACTGTATTTCTGTTCCTGTTATTAAAGGTTACATTCTAAACACTGGAGTTAAATAAACATGCTGATTTACACTCTTGGTTATAAGAAAGTAAAACTATAATAAACAATGAATTGCCCTACAAATCAGTCTAAACTCTTCAAGAATGTGTGCAAATAATACCCCCACATCGACGGTATATGGTCAAAATAATGTTGGCTTGGGGCATTAATGATGGTTTGGACTAGACTTAACCTCCACCGTGTCATGGAGGGGTACCTCAGAAGAGCTCCCATCTCCCTTGATTTAAAAATGATCTAAGTGTACCGCGTCACATGACCTAAGTGTACCGCGTCACATGACCTAAGTGTACCACGTCACATGACTTTAGTGTACCGCGTCACATGATCTAAGTGTACCGCGTCACATGACCTAAGTGTACCGCATCACATGACCTAAGTGTACCGCGTCACATGACCTAAGTGTACCACGTCACATGACCTTAGTGTACCGCGGCACATGACCTAAGTGTACCGGGTCACATGACCTACGTGCACCGCGTCACATGACCTAAGTGTACCGCGTCACATGACCTTAGTGTACCGCGTCACATGACCTACGCGCGCGGTGTCCCGTCAGCCGCAGAACGCGTGGGTAAACACTGGTTTGCGTCACACAAGCCTCCATAAATCCAGTTCAGTAGCTCGTTATCCTGAGTGCAGGGATAACCACCTCTCCGACAAGGAAACAATAAAATATACAACATGATATATGCCGCGCCAATTTCCCCCAAGGGGATCATTAAAGGAATATCTTATCTTACCATACCAGGGATGAAAAGATAAATCAAGTCTAGACAAACATGGAACAAATCAATAGACAGAAATAAAAATTGATAAAAGAGCAAAGCGTAATGGTGTATCTGCACTATAGCTCTGATCGGAAGTGGCACAAGCTAATCCAATTTAAAATGGTAAAAAGGACCGCATTTCTAAAGCGCTTATAGCTCACGCCTCACATTCACCCGTTCACTCACACGTTCACACGCCAGATGGCAGAGGCGACCCTGCGAGGTGCCAACCTGCTCATCCTGGAGCAGTCAGGGGTTAAGTGTCTCGCCCAAGGACTGCAATTCAAAACTGGCCCCTGTAAATGTCCTAACTCAACCCCCTCCAATGTACAGTTACCCCCCCACACCGCCTACCCAACCCCCACCCCACCCACCCAACCCCCTCCAATGTACAGTTACCCCCCCCCCCCCACACCGCCTACCCACCCACCCAACCACCTCCAATGTACAGTTACCCCCCTCAAATGTATATACTCTCTTTTTTAGACACTTTTTTGTATCACAAACAGTACTGTATTTGTAGATCTGGTATGTCATAAATGTATCGTCGATGTAGCAGTACTGTCCATCTGTATGTCATGTATGTCGTTATGATGAATTGAAAACGGGGGACCCTGATGTAAACAAGACGAAAGTCTTTCTCTGGTCTGCATCCCCTTAACAATTGTGTGTATTGAGCTGTAGTGTATTGTACCCATTCTGCAATCTGTTAATAAAATGTTCAATCAATCAAGACACTCCGACCTGCCGCCGGGAGGAGGAGGAGGAGCTGGAATCAAACCGGCAACCTTCCGATTTACCGGACGGCCGGCTCTACCTCCTGATTGGTTTTGTTGTTGTTGTTTCCCCTAAATTCCATTTGGCGCCTTCGAGATGAAAGTCTGGAGCAGGAGTCGGTCAGTGCAGACAGCTGACCTATAAGGAGAGTGAGTTACCTGCTTACAAAGTGAATGCAACGTTGTGACACAGTCAATATTTTATAGGCCTATCGAAAGGATGAAATATGATACACATTATGGATAGTGAGCGAGTGAGTGAGTGAGGGAGGTACGTTTCTGAAATGTGCATATTCCTCTCTCCCCGCGAGACAGTGTAAAACACCAGGAACTCCAGGTGAATACATGGAGAAATTGACTTGTTCTTTTTGGAGCGTGGGGGATGAGGGGGGGTGGAGGAAGAGGGAGAGGAGGCGGAGGAGGGGGGTGGAGGAAGAGGGAGAGGAGGAGGAGGAGGGGGGTGGAGGAAGAGGGAGAGGAGGAGGAGGAGGGGGGTGGAGGAAGAGGGAGAGGAGGAGGAGGAGGGGGGTGGAGGAAGAGGGAGAGGAGGCGGAGGGAGAGGAGGAGGATGGAGAGGAGGAGGAGATGGGGGGGGGTGGAGGAGGGAGAGGAGGAGGAGGAGGGGGGTGGAGGAAGAGGGAGAGGAGGAGGAGGGGGGTGGAGGAGGATGGAGAGGAGGAGGAGATGGGGGAGGTGGAGGAGGGAGAGGAGGAGGAGGGAGAGGAGGAGGAGGCAGAGGGAGAGGAGGAGGATGGAGAGGAGGAGGGGGAGGGAGAGGAGGAGGAGGGAGAGGAGGAGGAGGCGGAGGGAGAGGAGGAGGAGGGAGAAGAGGAGGAGATGGGGGGGTTAGGGAGGAGGGAGAGGAGGAGGGGAGGGGGGTGGAGGAAGAGGGAGAGGAGGAGGAGACGGAGGAGGCGGAGGGAGAGGAGGAGGATAGAAAGGAGGAGTAGATGGGGGGGGGGGGGGTGGAGGAGGGAGAGGAGGAGGAGGCGGAGGGAGAGGAGGAGGAGGGAAAGGAGGAGTAGATGGGGGGGGGGGGGTGGAGGAGGGAGAGGAGGAGGAGGCGGGGGGCACTTTGAACAACAGTGCCGCTCGCCAAGCCCTGCTCTCCAGCCGCCTGCGTTACAGATATGAAAGTATTGCACCAGCTTCACCAAACTCTCCCCGGCCCCGCGCTCAGCCTGGTGTCACATCCTCAGTGACCGCCTGGGTGATCTGGTGACTCAGCCGGTGAGAGAGAAGACAGGGCGACACCGCTGGCAGCCTGCCTCACGCACACCGGTACCAGGGGAGGAGTCCCGTCTTTATTGGGGGATCCTAACGGGGGTATTGTCTGAGTTTATCATCTATCCAAGGGCTGGTCGGGCATCTGATGGAACCATGGGAGACCCGGGAGACCCAGCTGACCGCAAGCTGCCTCACACTTCAGGAGGAGAAATCTGTGGGTGTCTGTCTGTGTGTGTGTGTGTCTGTGTGTGTGTGTGTGTGTGTGTGTGTGTGTGTGTCTGTCTGTGTGTGTATGTGAGTGTGAGTGTGTGTGTGTGTATGTGTGTGTGTGTGTGAGTGTGTGTGTGTGTATGTATGTGTGTGTGTGTGTCTGTGTGTGTATGTGAGTGTGAGTGTGTGTGTGTGACAGAGAGAATGTGAGTGTGAGGGAAAGAGGGAGAGAGATAGAGGGGTAGAAGGAGAAAGGGAGGGGGAGGGGAGGAGGGAGGGAGAGAGAGGGGAGGAGGGACGGAGAGAGGGGGGCGAGAGAGAAAAAGAGGAAGGGAGATAAGAGGTGATGGTGAGAGAGAGAGAGAGAAGGAGGGAGGGAGAGAGAGATGAAGTGACAAGCAACAAGTGTCTGTATGTTCCACAATACCCCTCAAAGACGGCCATCTGGGCTGCACTGATATCAGCTCTCTCACACACACACACACACACACACACACGCACACACACACACACACACACACACACACACACACACACACACACACACACACACACACGCACGCACACACACACACACACACACACACACACACACACACACATAACAAGCACATAAATACACACACATCAAACACATACACACACACACACACACACACACATGACAAGCACATTAATACACACACATCAAACACATACACACACACACACACACACACATGACACGCACACAAAATAATACACTTGCACACACACACAATAACAAGCACGCACACAAACACAGAGGTCCCCCTTAGTATGCACTATATGGTCTGAAACTGGTTGGGTGCCTCTGAACCATTATACACACACACACACACACACACACACACACACACACACACACACACACACACACACACACACACACACACACACACACACACACACACACACACACACACACACACACACACACACACACACACACACACACACACACACATGGCAATGTCTGTTCTTTCCTAACGATCGTGTGTCTGTGTGGGTTTGACCATTAGGGGCTTTTCAATAGCAGACAGCTGGCGATCAATGATGCACTGGTTATTGCTCGTGCACGGGCACGCACGCAGACACACACACCAACACAACGGGGTAATCATAATGGCTGCACCAGCTTGAGCTAATTGATAGAGTACAGCACGCATGCACAGGCACACACCACACACACACACACACACACACACACACATTACACACACACACATACACACACACACACACACACACACACACACACACACACACACACACACACACACACACACACACACACACACACACACACACATTACACACACCCACATTACACTTACACACATAAAAAGGAGCCAATCATATGACGGGGGAGAGAGAGATAGAGCTGGGGGAGAGATGGAGGGGTGGAGGAGTGAGGGAGGGATGAAAGAGGAGAGGAGGAAGACAGGTTAAATACTCCCCAGAGACAGTTGGCAGCACACACACACACACACACACACACACACACACACACACACACACACACACACACACACACACACACACACACACACACACATACACACACACATGGTAGGTGAGCAGTGCGTGGCATGAATGAACAAGACAAGGTCTCAGAGATTGCCCCCTATTTTTGGTCTGTGCTATGTTTTTGTGAATCTTGTAAGTCTGTCCACACCCCCCCCCCCTCTCTCTCCCTCTGTCTCCCCCTCTCTCTCTCTCCCCCCTCTGTCTCACCCTCTCTCTCCCTCTCTGTTTCACCCTCTCTCTCCCTCTCTGTCTCCCCCCCTCTCTCTCTCTCCCCCCTCTGTCTCACCCTCTCTCTCTGTCCCTCTCTCCCTCCCTCTGTCTCACCCTCTCTCTCCCCCCTCTGTCTCACCCTCTCGCTCTCTGTCCCTCTCTCCCCCCCTCTGTCTCTCCCTCTCTGTCTCACCCTCTCTCTCCCTCTCTGTCTCCCCCTCTCTCTCTCTCTCTCCCCCCTCTGTCTCACCCTCTCTCTCTCTCTGTCCCTCTCTCTCCCTCTGTCTCACCCTCTCTCTCCCCGTCACCCTCTCTGTCTCCCCTCTCTCTCTCTCTCTCCTCCCCTCTGTCTCCACCTCTCTCTCTCTCTGTCCCTCTCTCCCTCCCTCTGTCTCACCCTCTCTCTCCCTCCTCTCTGTCTCTCTCTCTCTCTCTCCCCCCTCTGTCTCACCCTCTCTCTCTCTCTGTCCCTCTCACCCTCTCTCTCCCCCCCTCTGTCTCACCCTCCCTCCTCTCTCGCTCATACACGCACGCACGCACACACACCACACACACACACACACACACACACACACACACACACACACACACACACACACACACACACACACACACACACACACACACACACACACACACACACACACACACACGCACACAAACAAAACAGATCTTCAGAGCTCCCTGTGCGCCAGCGTGTGTCCCTGTCTTCCACAAACGCTGTGAAAAAACCCACGAGCTGATCACCATAGCAACACGTTATATATCTTCCAGCAATATTTATCCAACCCAGTGAGGGGGGGTGGGGGTGCGGAGGTGGTGGGGGCCAGGGGGGAGGGGGGGGGGGGGACATGTGATGCACCTCCTCTAAAAATCGAACGGTCGTTATAAGCGAGGGGAGCTGCAGTTTTCCCATTAGGCCACGGGGTGGCAGCAACGCCCAGCGGCAGCAGAGTGTGGCCGCCGGAGAGACGGCTTGGAAGCGGGGGAGAAGAAGGGACCGCGCGGCACCCAGACCCAAACCTTATGTGTTGGGGGGCTGAGTGAGGAGAGAGGGAAGGGGAAGCAAGGAAATAAAGAAGGAAAGAAGGAAGGAGAAGAGGACTGATAATAAAAAGATAAAAAGACAGTGAGTGAGTGGAGAGAGAGAGAGAGAGAGAGAGAGAGAGAGAGAGAGAGAGAGAGAGAGAGACAGAGAGAGAAACAGAGAGACAGAGAGAGATTGTGACCCATCCTCACACACCTATCCCCCTCCAGCATAATGGATTAGATGTTGCTCTGTTGGCTGCAGATGGGTTTGGACTGGAATCTCTGTGTGTGCGTGTGTGTGAGTGTGTGCGTGCAATCCGTGCATGCGTGTGAGTGAGTGTGTCTTATACAGTATCTGTGTTTGTCTGTGCCTCCATGTGTTCATGTGCTCATGACTGTGTGTGTTTGTGTGTATAGTGTAAGTGGGTGTGTTTGTGTGTGTAATGTACGTGTGTGTATGTGTGTGACTGTGTGTAGTGTACGTGTGTTTGTGTGTTTGTGCACATGTGTATGTGTGTTTGTTTGTGTAGTATATGTGTTTGTGTGTGTAGTGTACATGTGTATGTGTGTTTGTGTGTGTAGTGTACATGTGTATGTGTGTTTGCGTGTGTATCAGTGTTCATTTAGTCAGCTATTAGTTTTAGTCTTAGTCCTGTGTCAAATGCTCTTTTTCGTTTTTATCATATTTAGTCACCTTTATCTATTTTTTCTTTAGTCAAGTTTTAGTCAACTACAGGTCTGATTGATTGATTGACACACACACACACACACACACACACACACACACACACACACACACACACACACACACACACACACACACACACACACACACACACACACACACACACACACACACTTCAGAAACAAACTTAGTATCAATGAGAGCATCAATAAATACACCTGAGTGATGTCTACTAAAAAAATAATTTTTTTCTGCCCCCCCCCCCCCCCCCCCCCCCCAGTGCTGGGCCCTTGGAATCATCCTAAACTACCCCCCCCCAGCTACGCCCCTGATTGTGTGTATTGAGCTGTACTGTATTGTACCCATTCTGCAATCTGTTAATAACATTTTCAATCAATCAATCAATCAATGACGGAGCGGCCTGTCAAACGACGCTCGCCGGATATATCGTCTCGTAACTCGAGACCCGAAGCAAGCAATTGGTTGAGTGTGGTGGCGATCGAAAGACGGCAAATTCAACCTTCGAACGGTGTATTGGATGATCTGCGAAAAATGCAGCCCGGAGCCGGCAGACGGTGCATAGTGCCGCGAGTGCGCCCGAGTGCGTGGTGGCGGCCCGCCGTCTTGACATTTCGGCAAGGTGTTATTTCATGATCTCCATTAACGTGACGTCTCGTCTCGTTGTCGTCAGGGGAAAAAGCTTCGTTGACGACCATATTTAGTCATCATTTTCGTTGACTAAATGAACACTGGTGTTGTTGTGTCGTAGTAAGAACGACGAACAGACTTCATAGTACTTAGCGTGTTCACTTTATTAGCAGGAGACCCAGCGCAGGTCGAATGATATACTCTATGTTAGAGCTCCGCCTACAGGCATAATGAAGAACACCACATATCCCTCTCAATAAGAAAGCACTTACAGGGCTAAGTTATAACTGTAACATAATTAGGGACCATTAAGGCTAAACAGTAACTGAACATTTCAAAGTGTGTAGGCTACTCTTACCTTTCTTATTCCGGCCTATGAACAAACAGAATCAACATTTGTATTCATATTTCAATTCTATGCATTACTATAGCATTCAAGTCTGTTGCAATTATAATTAACCAGAACTGTTAACTTTCACTTTTCAGCATTTCCAACATCAAGATTATATTGACACATTGTCTACCCTCAGCGGCTCATCACAAAGTCCACGCAGGTGCTCGTCTCGGCCTGTCTGACAGGTTCTGTCTGTGTGTCAGAAGGTGGCACTGCTGTAATGTCACAGTCCAAAGGCGACCCCTCGCCGTCACCCTCTCCTCTCCAAAGAGAGACCGGTGCCAGATGGGAAGCATTCCAACAGTGTGTGTAACACGTAGGTGTGCGGTCCTTTCTGTCCCACCACCTTGAGTGGTTTGGAGAACTTGCACAGAGTCTTAGGAAGAATGCCAGGTTTCTTAACCCGAACATATGAGCCACATGGGAATGACACACTCTTCGCACCTTGCCTTTGATCCGTGTACGCCTTGCTTCTGCTCTGTTGCACGGCTACTCTGGCGGCGATGTCCTCCGACGAGTGTGGTGTGGCTTGTGGAATTTGAAATCCAGCCACATGGAGTTTGGTGCGCAACATTTCTGCAACAGTTCTGCTGGTGAGTGCTGTGTCACGGAGTGTGGAGTAGACCGGTAGGCCTGTAAGAAGTCTGTTGTAAACTCCTTCCATTGCCTACCTTCCAGCGAGGCAGTCTGCAAACTGTCTTTCAAACTGCGGTTAATTAAAGCGTTCTATTTCACCATTTGCACGTGGATACACAGAAACCACCCTGGTTTGATTACCACCCTGTGAGCCCCAGGAATGTCCTCAGCCTGATGAGATCTGTAGGGGGGGGGGGTAACTCAGGCCATGGTTAGACTAGTGTATTCCTGGCGTTTTTTTATACGTTTTTGAATACGTTTCATGTCCCTATTACACAGAAATGCGTTTTTTGGCGTTTTTTTGTGGATACGGCTGAAACGCAAAATTGTGTTTGCGTTTTGGAGAAACGCAAAAAAACGCGTCGACAACAGCGTGTAGTCAGCACGGAGCCGTTGTTGCGAAAAAGCCCATGCGCAGTAGATACCATCTGCGTGCCCTTCCGGTGACAACAGTGTGTGTGTTTGGGACATAGCTCCGTGTCCCAAATAGCTTCAGCTACCATGTGTTGTCAAGTTATTGTTATAAGGACCCCAGTCCAAGCCACAAGAGTCTGCATTCCCTTAACAATTGTTTGTATTGAGCCGTATTGTATTGTACCCCATATGCAATATGTTAAATAAAGTTTACATCCATTCATTCTGCTAGCATTACCGATTGCATGAGCAGCTGGCTAACGTGAGCTATCAGGATTCAGACCCTGTTAGCTCAGAGCTCCTCTTTCAACTTAACAAGCATTAAACAAAATGGCCCAGTCATCTATTCACCTTTGTTTAATACACACAGCGTTGTCTCTAATGTTATCTAACTACTGATAGCTCGCGATATCATCAGTTTTGGTGCTGGCTAAGTAGCGTGAGCTAACGTTAGCTTCTAGCCACAATGCTATATTGTTATAATGGCATACTCCATTGACGTTAGCATGCAGCTAACAATGCTACCGATCTTTTTTTAGACTAAACTATCCGCTCTTGGTGGTCACTTGTGTTGATGTTAGTTTTGTTTCATCAACAAATGACAGGCAGAACACACAGTGAATGTATCCGTTTTGTTTATTGCACTTTTATTAGGCTTTGCTGAAAAAGAATTGCTGCATTGGGTAACTAGGCAAAAGATGGTGGCCGCCTTGTTGACATTTGCTTTGCAGGCACATTCAAGTTCTGATTGGTTGAAATTGCCTTCATGTTTGCCACCTACTGCCACCTACTGCTTTGGCAGTGTACTACATCAGTGTGCTCGGGTGACAAAAACGAAAAAAAAAACGAAAGTGTGACTCGAGGCGCACGACGTCGCGGCGAAACGCATATGACAACAATACGAAGATGAAACGAAAGGTTTAACCGCACCCTCAGACACAGCAGCAGCGTGAGATGCGTCAGGTTTTAGTCCCTTTGCTGACACACAGTGTGCCCCAGGAAAGTCAGCTCTGTTTTCCTGACGTGGCACTTGGAGTAGTTGAGCTGATGCATCTGTGACAATGATGTCATCGAGATAGCACTGGACCCCCGACTGACCTTTGAGGATTATTGACATCATTCGTTGGAAGCAGCTGGGTGATGACACCAGTCCGTACAGCACTCTCTTAAAACGAAACAGTCCATCATGAGTGTTGTGAAGGGCCAGATTAAACCGAATATATATATTTATTTATATATATATATTTAATTGTATTTGTATATTCTCTAATATTCCCTGATATCCCTTGTATATTCCTTGTACAATATGCATTGAATATCCATTCTAGCCTACTGAACATCCCATAATAGTCTCCATTCTACTATTGGTCGAGACCTTGGTGCCAGGCTGCCATACCCCTCAGACCCAGTTCAAACGTACCGCTCCACATGTACGAACAAGTCCTAGTTCCGCGTAGGAATCTGACTACCGCACCACTAATGGGACTATTTGTTCATAGTGCGTATATATACTGCGCTACTAAAGTAGGACTTCCTTTTCAGTCCAGTTTCTTACCCTCCAATAGAGTCACAGACGTAAAGCCTCCCCGCGACGCCACGTGTGGGAGTAAGGCCAAGTTCGCCTACCATCGGTATTGAGACATCGTGTATATTAATATTTGAATAGTCATATTTGGCACTATATCGTCGAGTTGGACGTAGTCTATTAAGCTAATAATAGTCTGTTAATATATAGTGCTTTGTGCGGTGAGAATACTACCGTAGTCAGTACCCCATCGTTTCGGGCAGAGAACTGGCTGCTTACCCAGGGTGGTTGACCCCATGTGAAGCTGCACCCGAGGAGCCCCAGAGCCGACGAGCGAGTGGACCTGTATACCGGATTATTCTACCGACGACAGCCCGCCTTCCCAGGCACGGATTATGCTTTGTATACTTTGATTATTCCATGGATAAAGACCCCCGACACTGCCGTGTGTTGGAACCCCCCCCCCTGGAGAGGACGCAAGGTGAGGAGACGCTCTGCAAGACGAGGTCGCTTCACGTCTCTCCCCCGTGGACCGGAGAGAGCCGGCCCACAAAGAGTCCACCTGCTTTCATCTGTGGTCCAAGGATCGCCGGCGCATTGAACGGCACTACAGTGGGTTCACCTGGGATACCCTTGGCCGGACGAGGCAGCCGGATTCTACCCCCCCCCCCCCTCCTACTCCTGTCGGCTTACAAGCGACCGGATTAACCCCCCCTTAGTGTATCCAGCCTATAATCATTGAAGTATCATTGCTGTTATTCCTTAACTATTCCAGGTCGTATATTTACCACCTGCGCCATCAGAGATTGGACATTCTCTATTGATATACCGACGAATACTCTTTGCCATAAAAGTGCATACTATTTCAATTCATAAATGTAATTAAGTGATTAAGTGCTTGCTCTACACACCATTGCTGTGTAGTAATAAACGCATACTTCGACTTCGTACATTTGTGTTGGATCCGTTTCATCTACGTGAGAGTGTTTATGATAATATATTTATGCCGTGTACTGGGTGGCCGAATATTAAGTACAAAGGTAGTGGTAGTAAGTATCATATCTAGTAATACAGTCAGGGAATTGTACCCCTCAGTTACAATTGGTCCTTCGAGCCGGAGGGTAATCAGTGTAATATTAATATAGTGTTATTAATATTGAAATGGCCTATGATGAACACTCCACGAAACGATCCTCCTAACCAACGCCCGCAGCGCGAACGACGGCTCCCTCAGTACTTAGAGGCTTACGCTGTCAGTCAACAACCTAGTCTTCTACTAACAGTAAACGCGGTAAAACTAGAAAGTAAAAGTATGTCTAACCCCAACGCCCAGACTACCCCGACCATAGAGGCCCCTACGGGCTCTAATGTAACTGACCAAGTTCACGGTGGGGACCAGTGGGAACCAGACATGACTTCACACCCCGCCAGTACTGAAGAAGTAGTCCCCGATGAGTCCCGGGAGGAATACAACGCTACCGAGAGAGAACTCGGCACGGAAGAAGACGGGGAGAGCACCGTGGAGATAGAGCTCCAAGGCTCCGCAAGGAGTACCCCGAGGGAAGGCTCCCCTATACAACCGCCTTCTCCCAGCGAGGCAGAGAGGACCCTACAGCAGGCCTTCCTCATCAGCCTGAACGCCGCTGCTGAACGCGACCGACTGCAGATCCAGCAGCGAAGCGAACACGAGCAGATACGTCTAGAAATAAGACGCATTCAGATGGAAGAGAATGTGGCCCGAGAACGAGCCGGTGCTCAACGGGACGCAGCGCGTGACAGACAGCAGTCGCAACTAATAGAACAGCTGATCAGACGGACAACACCCTCTCCCTCCGCCAGAGGCTCCAGGAACTCGTCTAGACACACCTCCAGGGCGGCATCCCCTAGCCGAGTAAACAACCCTGAACTTGACCAACAGACGAGGTCTATACCCCCCACAGACCACCTCCCCCCACCGGTCCAAGCGAGACCTAGCAACCGGGAAGGAGCAGCATATCCTGTGGAGAGGCTAAACCAGAGACTACAAGCACTGGATGACCTAACTGAAGACGAAGAGGAAGAGGAGGAGAACCACGCCCGAAGACAGCACAGTACTCTACCGGACCAGGAGGTCCGGTACAGCCCAGGCTATACCCCCGCGGAGCTGCGCTACAGACCCCCGACTCTATACACGGGTGAGCACGACGCACGACCCGCACCGAGGAACAGCACCTGGACAAGCGGGCCATGGTACACTGCCGGTACCAGCCCATACCAAGGAGCGGGAGGAGACTCGCCTAGGAGGCCTCTCCCCCAACGCTCGCCGATGTATCCACAGTCAGCGTCATACATTGGCACTCCAATGGTACCCGACTTCACCCAAGAGAACCGGGCCCAGTATACAGAACTCCGCATGTGTCTGGAGACCATGTTGGTGGATGTATTGGATGAACGCCACAAATACGCCATCCTACTGAAGCACTTAAAGGTACCCCGCGCACATAATATAGCGCTCGCCTACGCGACTTCCACCACCCCATACACAGCAGCGCTGGTAGCATTGGACCAGAGGTATGGGCGCATATGGGATTACGTGATCCAGGAGATCCGACACATCGACCGCTTACCCCCAGCAATAGACAATCGAGCACTGGACGACCTGTCCATCAGAGTGCAGTCCCTGGTAGGGATGTTGGGAGCGCAAAGAGAGAAGGGGAGGCATGAACTTTACGCCAACTCAAATGTGGAAAGGATTCTGGAGAAGCTGCCGCCCGCTCGTCAGGAGCGCTTTAGGCGGCAGAGGGACCACAGAGACCCGAATGGCCCCGAACCGAACCTCCTCGATCTAGCAGACTTCCTGGCGAGAGAAGTCAGCAGCCTACGGCTAGATACATTCGGACGGAGCACCCCTGGCTCCAGAGAAGGAACCAGACGACTAAATGATGGAAGAAGATCGGTGACTGTGATGCACCAATCGGAGTCAGTACCGAGCAGCAGGAGCCACAGTACCCCCTCCAGAACGGAGAAGTGGAAGATAGTGTGCCCCTACTGTGAGAAAGAACACTGGCTAGTGCAATGTGACTCCTTCCCCAAGCTGAACGCGGAGGAAGCAGGTCAATGGATAAAGTCCAACAAGCGCTGTTTTCGCTGTGCGCGCTCACACATGGCAGCCGAATGCCGCTTAAAGAAAAGGTGCACCAAGTGCGATGGAGCCCATCTGGACATACTTCACGACAGTAACAGACGGCGCCCTTCACCTGCACCATCCAGCCGCAAAGCGAGCGTCATGTACATCGATCCCGCCAGCAGCAGTGGAGCCCGAGTACTCCTAAAAGTAGTGCGTGTGACACTAAGCTACCAGAATAAAGTCCTGGACACTTACGCCGTCCTCGATGACGGGTCAGAGAAGACCCTGCTGCTCGCCTCCGCTGCGGCCCAGCTAGGGCTGCGGGGAAGCGAAACCCAAATGACAATTCGGACAATAAGACGAGATTTGAAGACGATAAAGGGCGAGAATGTCTCATTCTCTATCGCAGCAAGCGGCCAGCCTGAGCGACGGTACCAGATTACAGACGCTTTCACCAGCCAAGAAATAGGGCTGTCGCGGTACACATACCCCGTCGCCAAGCTGATGGAGAAATATGCACATCTGCGCAAGTTACCGATCCCGCTCATAGACAATGCTATGCCGATAGGCTCCGACCATGCAGACCTCATTGTCCCGATAGACCGGGTTCATACCGGACCCCGAGGCTGTCCTGCAGCAGTCGAGACCCGTTTGGGATGGACTCTCCAAGGCCCGCTCGCCAAATCTCTCAACCGAAGTACAGCCACTAGATGTCTCCACTCCCGAGTCACAGAGGGAGAAACCGCACTCCTGCAACACGTAGAGCGGCTATGGACCTTGGAACAAATGCCCTTTAAGAACGGAAAGAAAGACATTCGCTCTAAAGATGACATTTACGCCATTCACCTCCTCGAGACAGGGACCAAGAGAGTCCCGGTCAACGGCGTGTTGAGATACGCCACGCCACTCCTGCGGCGAGAAGGAATGCCTACTTTCCACGCCAAGACAGACGCCACAGAACGGTACCTGCTGAACACGGAGCGGCGCTTAGCCAAGAACCCCGCCCAAGAGAGTGTATACCGCGCTGAGATTGAGAAGCTCATCACAGCGGGACACGTCACAAAGATGGACATTAAAGAGGCTGACCAGACCACTGAATCGTGGTACGTGCCCCACCACAAGGTCCATCACAACGGTAAAGACCGCATAGTATTTAACTGCAGCTACCAGATCGGATCCCAAAATCTAAATAAAGAGTTACTGCCCGGTCCCACACTCGGCCCCTCCCTACTCGGCGTTCTACTCCGCTTCCGCCAGGAAAAGGTGGCCATCAGCGGGGACATTAAAGGAATGTTCCTGCAGGTGAGATTAGTAGAGGCGGACAAGCCCCTGTTACGGTTCCTATGGAGAGAGAAGCCAGGAGATGAGCACCCAGCCATCTACCAATGGGAAGTCCTCCCCTTCGGAACGACGTGCAGCCCCTGCTGTGCTACATTTGCACTACAGAAACATGTAGCAGAGGACCCAGCAGCGGACGAAGAGGTCCGACACAGCGTAAAGAACAGCTTCTACGTAGACAACTGTCTACAAAGCCTTTCAACCCAAGAAGAAGCCGAGGCTCTCCTGATTAAACTCCGCGCCTCATTGATCAAAGGCGGCTTTGATCTCAGGCAGTGGGCCAGCAGCGATCCGCAAGTACTGCGCAGCCTCTCCTCCGAGGACAAGGCAGCCAGCAGCGAGACCTGGATGGCTACAATCCCGGGAGAAGCCCAGGAGATGACCCTGGGATTGGTGTGGCGATTCAAAACAGATTCGCTTCACTACAGACACAAGCCCCTGACTACGGAGCAGGGAAGGCCGGCGGCGGCGCCGACCACCAGACGGAGTGTGTACACAACACTCGCCCGACAATATGACCCGCTAGGATGTATTCTACCGTACACCACCAGGGCAAAAATGATTGTACGAGCATTGTGGGACAAGGACCAGGGCTGGGACGACCCCATTCCCGCACACCTTGCATCCACCTGGAGAGAGTGGGAGATGGAGCTCCACTCACTCCCAGGCGTTAATATGCGCCGAAGCTACTTCCCACCCACGGTGAGGCCAGAGACATGTAAAATGGACTTACACGTCTTCAGTGACGCCTCAGAGGTCGCATACGGATCAGTAGCCTACTTACGGGCCCAAGAGAAGGGGGGAGAGATCTACACAGCATTTGTCCTCGCCCGCTCGAGAATAGCCCCACGCAAGCAACAATCTATCCCACGTCTAGAGCTCTGCGCAGCCCTAGCCGGAGCGCACCTAGCCACGCTCATCCAACGTGAGCTCACCATACCGGTGTCTAGAACAATCCTGTGGTCAGATTCCACGACAGTACTCGCCTGGATCAAATCGGACTCATGCAAGTACAAAGTCTTCGTGGGAGTCAGAGTCACCGAGATTCAAGACTTAACCGAAGAGTTAACCGGAGAAACAGAGTGGCGCTACGTTGATACAAAACAGAACCCAGCTGACGTCATCACCCGGGGGATGCCCCTGGATGACCTCACCCGTCACAATGCTTACAGTGACGGCCCCGCATTCCTAAGACTTCCGGAAGGACAGTGGCCCATGCCTATCCCGAGGGAAGCAAGTCCAGAGGAGGTGGAAAATAAGAAGTCTGTGTTCTGTGGATTGAGCACTGTTATCTCCGCAGACCCCAACACACTCCTGATGGGGCGGCTAGATCCTGCATTACCCCAGACAATGTACCGGCCTGAAGAAGCGAATGGCCGACGAATGTGGAGGTACAGCCAAGTACTAGCCGACAAGTTTTGGAACAGTTTCCTACTGCACTACCTACCGTCTCTACAGACCCGCCAGAAGTGGGTAAAGGAGAGAGACAATTTGACAGAAGGAACAGTCGTCATGATTATTGATCAATCACTGCCCAGAGCTATGTGGCCGGCCGGCCGCGTAAGCAAAGTGATCACCGGTGCCGACGGCAAGGTCCGAGCAGCTGAAGTGCTCGTCCAGGGTCGCACTTACACCCGTCCCGTGGCGAGGCTCATAGAACTGCCTCGACTCCCAGACACAATCGATGATGACCATGACCCTACAACCCTATGACTTTGTGAAGTTGACTGACCCCTACAGCAAACCCTTATGTGTAAATAGACAACGCGATTAATCTGTCTCTGTTTAACTGATTAGGTCTGGGACCTATTCAGGGGGTGGCTGTTGTGAAGGGCCAGATTAAACCGAATATATATATTTATTTATATATATATATTTAATTGTATTTGTATATTCTCTAATATTCCCTGATATCCCTTGTATATTCCTTGTACAATATGCATTGAATATCCATTCTAGCCTACTGAACATCCCATAATAGTCTCCATTCTACTATTGGTCGAGACCTTGGTGCCAGGCTGCCATACCCCTCAGACCCAGTTCAAACGTACCGCTCCACATGTACGAACAAGTCCTAGTTCCGCGTAGGAATCTGACTACCGCACCATGGGACTATTTGTTCATAGTGCGTATATATACTGCGCTACTAAAGTAGGACTTCCTTTTCAGTCCAGTTTCTTACCCTCCAATAGAGTCACAGACGTAAAGCCTCCCCGCGACGCCACGTGTGGGAGTAAGGCCAAGTTCGCCTACCATCGGTATTGAGACATCGTGTATATTAATATTTGAATAGTCATATTTGGCACTATATCGTCGAGTTGGACGTAGTCTATTAAGCTAATAATAGTCTGTTAATATATAGTGCTTCGTGCGGTGAGAATACTACCGTAGTCAGTACCCCATCGTTTCGGGCAGAGAACTGGCTGCTTACCCAGGGTGGTTGACCCCATGTGAAGCTGCACCCGAGGAGCCCCAGAGCCGACGAGCGAGTGGACCTGTATACCGGATTATTCTACCGACGACAGCCCGCCTTCCCAGGCACGGATTATGCTTTGTATACTTTGATTATTCCATGGATAAAGACCCCCGACACTGCCGTGTGTTGGAACCCCCCCCCCTGGAGAGGACGCAAGGTGAGGAGACGCTCTGCAAGACGAGGTCGCTTCACGTCTCTCCCCCGTGGACCGGAGAGAGCCGGCCCACAAAGAGTCCACCTGCTTTCATCTGTGGTCCAAGGATCGCCGGCGCATTGAACGGCACTACAGTGGGTTCACCTGGGATACCCTTGGCCGGACGAGGCAGCCGGATTCTACCCCCCCCCCCCCTCCTACTCCTGTCGGCTTACAAGCGACCGGATTAACCCCCCCTTAGTGTATCCAGCCTATAATCATTGAAGTATCATTGCTGTTATTCCTTAACTATTCCAGGTCGTATATTTACCACCTGCGCCATCAGAGATTGGACATTCTCTATTGATATACCGACGAATACTCTTTGCCATAAAAGTGCATACTATTTCAATTCATAAATGTAATTAAGTGATTAAGTGCTTGCTCTACACACCATTGCTGTGTAGTAATAAACGCATACTTCGACTTCGTACATTTGTGTTGGATCCGTTTCATCTACGTGAGAGTGTTTATGATAATATATTTATGCCGTGTACTGGGTGGCAGAATATTAAGTACAAAGGTAGTGGTAGTAAGTATCATATCTAGTAATACAGTCAGGGAATTGTACCCCTCAGTTACAATGAGTAATGAATGTTGTCAAGCTACGGCTGTCCTCGTGTAACCTGGTGGTAAGCACTCTGAAGGTCTAATGTTGAAAACAGTGTTGCACCCCTCAATTCTGTAAACAGTTCCTCCCTGTGGGGTAGTGGAAACCCATCTATGCGACAATTCGTACGACAATGGGGAGCCAGTGCAGGTCCCTAAGAAGTGGGGTGACATGGGCTGACTTTGGTAGGTTTGAGATCAGGCGGGCCACTGCGTTTTGAATGAGCTGAAGAGGCTTGGTGGCAGTGGCCGGGAGGCCAGCAAGCAGTGCGTTGCAGTAGTCGAGGCGGGAGATGACTGTTGATTGTTCATGGTTGGTTTCTTTATGAGCGGTGTGACTCTGGCTTGTTTTAGGGAGGTGGGGACCACCCCCGAGTTGAGGGAGGAGTTGATGGTTGCAGTTAGGAATGGGAGGATGTCTGGTGCTATGGTCTGGAGGAGTGGGGAGGGTAACTGATCCAGCTGGCATGTAGTCGGACGGTTCGATGTTACCAGTGTCAGGGTCTCAGCTTCTGTAATGGGAGAGAAAGATGACGAATCAGTATTTGGAATGGGTGGGGCTTGGGAGAAGGAGCTGCGGATGTTCTCCACTTTTTCCTCAAAGAAGATAGCAAAGTCTTCGGCAGAGAGAGATGAGGGGGGTGCGGGGGGAGTGAGGAGGGAGGACATGGTAGCATGCAGTTTGCGAAGGTTCTTGGCAGAGGCCTCGATCCTATTGTGAAAGAAAGAAGTTTTGGCAGTAGTAATGGTTTTGGAGAATGTTAACAAGAGGTTGCGATATGTGGCGATGTCAGCAGTGAGGCGTGACTTTCTATACTTCCTCTCAGCCGCTCTCAGGACCTGTTTTTGTTCTCTCACTGCAACCCTCAGCCATGGACTGGGTGGGGAACAGTGCATGTGAGCGGATCGGCGCGGCCGAGAAATCCGCTCTTCTCTCTAGACGGCTTGTTCCGCTCCGCTAATCGCTCATGTTGACCCCGCCCCCAAGTTGCTCACCGCTCACCTTGAATCGAGCGCTCCCTGCTCCCCGCTCCACATCGCTCGGCAGAATAATTTTTTTTGGAGCATGATGTAAATTTGCTTGATTTGACCAAACTACAACAGTCTACATCCCCTGGGCCCCTTAACAATTGTTTGTATTGAGCCGTATTGTAATTGTACCCATTCTGCAATGTTAAATAACGTTGTTTATCCATTCACTAGCTCTACTAAGCGATGATAGCTAGCCTAGCCACAATGCTATGGTCGCTGCCATTCACGTTAGCATGTAAGCTAACGACAACAACAATGGCGGCATATACTTTTTCTAACAGGATGTGAGTGACGGTTCACCCTTCTCATTGGTTGAAAATGACCTTCATGTTTGTACATCGCCACCTATTGCTTTGGCATTGTACTACATGTATATTACATCAGTGTTAAACCACTGTGAGCGGCCCGGAGTGGAGTGGAGCGGAGGAGAACTCTCGCTCCGGACGTCGCGCCGACCCATTTTAAAACCCACTCCGTCGCTCACGTCAAAATCGCCCGCGACGCTCACGCGACGCGACGCTCACATGGCCTGGTGGGGAATGGCGGGCAGGTTGCTCAATGAGGGGACAGAGCTTGTCGAAGGAGGTTGAGAGGGCTGAGACGAGGGTGGAGGTTGCCGTATCTGGGGGGAGAGCAGAGAAGGTTCAAGTTTCTTTAATAGTTGTCATACAGAAGTACAGAATACTTTCATACAAAATGCTTCTTACTGTTACGCTCCAGAGACTGTGCTAGACAAGATAGTATCAAATAACATAGTATAGCATGTAAATTAGAAGTAGAAAATGAGGTCACAGTGTTCAGTATAGACATGTACAATGTTCGATGCAGAATAGACGTAACTGAGTTACCATATAATATACAATACTATGCAGTGTACTAATGTACAATATTATATAGTGCAAAGCAGAAATGCAGAAATGGGATGAGGTACAATTTAGGTACAATTTACAGTAAGGTGTACGAGTTGTAGTGCAATCCTTCATCAATAAATATAAAGTGTGGGGAGTGGGTGCTACAGTGTGTTTGTTTAAAGTGAGTGTGTGCTATAAAGTGTGGGGAGTGGGTGCTACAGTGTGTTTGTTTAAAGTGAGTGTGTGCGTGTGGATGTGTGTGCTATGTGCGTTTGATGGTTGTTGTTGTGTAGTGTTCATTGTTCGTTAAGCAGCCTGATGGCCTGGGGATAGAAGCTTCTTCTGAGTCTTTCTGTGCTCGCCTTGAGACTCCGGTATCGCTTGCCTGACCGTAGCAGTTCAAAGAGGCAGTTGTTCGGGTGGCTCGAGTCCTTAATAATTCTCTTAGCCTTCCCCCTGCACCGCTTGTTGTAAATGTTCTGGAGGGTGGGGAGCCCCCCTCCGATTGTGCATTCGGCTGAACGTGTCACTCTTTGTAGTCTGCTTCGGTCTTGTGCAGTGCTATTCCCAAACCAGGAGGTGATGTTGCCAGTCAGGATGCTCTCTATTGTACATGAGTAGAAGTTCTTAAGGATCTTCTGACTGACTTGGAACTTCCTTAGGCGCCTGAGGAAGTAGAGGCATTGTCGTGCCTTCTTCACAACACTGTCAATGTGTGTGGTCCATGTCAA
>NC_140171.1:11680379-11682879 GCF_963971535.1 Notolepis coatsorum
CCTCACCTCACCTCACCTCACCTCACCTCACCTCACCTCACCTCACTCACTCACTCACTCACTCACTCACTCACTCACTCACTCACTCACTCACTCACTCACTCACTCACTCACTCACTCACTCACTCACTCACCCACCCACCCACCCACTCACTCACTCACTCACTCACTCACTCACTCACTCACTCACTCACTCACTCACTCACTCACTCACTCACTCACTCACTCACTCACTCACTCACGCACTCACGCACTCACTCACTCATGCCACTCTGCCCCTAGTGGTGGCTCACAGGCATGGCACTTTGCGTAAGACCAGTTAAATCCTTGTAACAATGCTTAGCATATAATGACACTGTGATATTGGTATAGTTTCAGATATTAGATTTATTATTTTTCACACACAACTGATTTAATAGACGCTCCTGGCTCTTTTCTTTGCATAATGGATTCCTGTTGTCTTTCTTGTTCTGATAATAGCCCCGTTTCTCCCATTGTGTTGCTCAACACAAAGATCTGCTTTCACCACAAAATGCGTGTGTTTGTGTGTCACATCAGTATCACCCTAATGTGTGTGTGTGTGTTTGTGTGTCACATCAGTATCACCCTAATGTGTGTGTGTTTGTGTGTCACATCAGTATCACCCTAATGTGTGTGTGTTTGTGTGTCACATCAGTACCACCCTAATGTGTGTGTGTGTGTGTGTTTGTGTGTCACATCAGTATCACCCTAATGTGTGTGTGTGTGTTTGTGTGTCACATCAGTATCACCCTAATGTGTGTGTGTTTGTGTGTCACATCAGTATCACCCTAATGTGTGTGTGTTTGTGTGTCACATCAGTACCGCCCTAATGTGTGTGTGTTTGTGTGTCACATCAGTATCACCCTAATGTGTGTGTGTTTGTGTGTCACATCAGTATCACCATAATGTGTGTTTGTGTGTTTGTGTGTGTGTGTGTGTGTGTGTGTGTGTGTGTGTGTGTGTGTGTGTGTGTGTGTGTGTGTGTGTGTGCGTGCGTGTGTGGTGTGCACACACATACATGGTTGTGTTAGTGTTTGTGCATGTGTGTGTGTTGATATACAATCATCAGCCTAATGTTAGCGCTTATAAAGTGTGTTAGGACTGTCAGCTCGAGTTAACCTTCCTAATGCGTTGGAAAGATGCACAGACCTTTTGTGTTGGCGGGTCTAATATCACCCATGTTTTAACCAAAAAAAACATCCAATAATATATATATCATTTTTTTTAACTGTAAATAATTACAGTTACATTTACGTTTAGTCATTTAGCTGATGCTATTATCCAAAGTGACTTACAAGTCCTGTACAACAAGTCAGCAGGAGGGGAACAAAGGGTACTAATTCATTTTGGATCCATTCATACAATCACCTTTTACATTTTTATGTTATGGTCCCAAGACTATTTACTTTACCTTACAATAGTCAAATTTCACTCATATGGGTAATTATGTTATCTGACTAATAGACACCCATTTCTAGAATAAATTGCTTTTGTTTATATATATATATATATATATATATATATATATATATATATATATTAGGGCTGGGTTTCTCCATAGAGCTCCATTATACTTTTAGTCAGAGGGGTGCCATGGTTTCTCCATAGAGCTCCATTATACTTTTAGTCAGGGGAGTGCCTTTGTTTCTCCATAGAGCTCCATTATACTTTTAGTCGGGGGAGTGCCATGGTTTCTCCATAGAGCTCCATTATACTTTTAGTCAGGGGAGTGCCTTTGTCAAACACAGTATGTTTGTAAACAAGAAACCTGTCTATTCTGCAAGACAGGTTGAGTTCCTGTGGGGGGGGGGGGGGGGGGGGGGGTTACTGGTGGGGAAGGAGTGGTGCCTCCTGTTTGTCTACACAGGGAGTAGAAGTCTGTGAGAAAACAATTGTTCCCAGGGAGGAAGGGGAGACGTGGGACGTCTAGAGACTCAAAGATTAATCTAGTTTGAGTCAAATTTGATCCTTTTTAATGCTGCACTCCACACTACAAACAGCCAATATCCTCTGCCAGGTCTGCCAGGTCCTCGTTCCAATAAAGAAAACTAGATGGTATTTATTACAATAAGCACGTCAAACTAGATCAGGACGTCAAAGGTGTCGTTCGGTAGCGTGTCCTGATTTGGCTCCTGAGTGTGGAGTCTTGAAATAAACAAGGTGCAACATTTCCAATTTATTTGTTCAATTTATTACAGCTTTGACTTTGCGGTTGCGATGACTTTTCCAAAGCGCCACCAGTGACATTGCAGTAAAGCAGCAAAGCAGTAACGCAGTAAAGCAGTAATGCAGTAAAGCAGTAAAGCAGTAAAGCAGTAAAGCAGTAAAGCTGTAAAGCAGAAAAGCAGTAAGGCAGTAAAGCAGCAAAGCAGTAACGCAGTAAAGCAGTAAAGCAGTAAAGCAGTAAAGCAGAAAAGCAGTAAAGCAGTAAAGCAGAAAAGCAGTAAAGCAGAAAAGCAGTAAAGCAGTAAAGCAGTAA
>NC_140171.1:11687879-11697879 GCF_963971535.1 Notolepis coatsorum
ATTTGGCAAAACCCTAAACACATTTCACCTGTAGACACAATCACACAAAACTCAATCCCTTTTTCTCACAAGTCTAAACACATGTTGTCTTGCTAAAACACATGTTGCAAAGATCTCTGATCAAATGTGCACATTGAAGCTCATGTGATGCAAAATGATAGCCACAGTCAGCAAAAGTTGAACACAATGAACACATCTGGTGTCATTGATTAAACACAACGACTCAAAATGTAAGACACTTGTTGAGAATGATGTGACCACACCTATATAGGCCAGTATGGTTGTCAATATCCCAATGTACCCAACCCCCCCCACCCAACCTCCTCCAATGTACAGTTTCTACGTCAAATGTATATACTCCCTTTTCTTGACTCCTTCTGTATCACAAACAGTACTGTATTTGCAAATCTGGTATGTCATAAATGTATAGATGTAGCAGTACTGACTATCTGTATGTCATGTATGTCATATATGTCTATATGAATTGAAAATGGGGGACCCTGATGGAAACAAGACAAACGTCTTTCTCAGGTCTGCATCCCCTTAACAATTGTATGTATTGAGCCGTACTGTATTGTACCCATTCTGCAATCTGTTAAATAAAGTTTTCATTCATTCATTCATTCATTCATTCATTCATTCATTCATTCATTCATTCATTCATTCATTCATTCATTCATTCATGCAGAGTGCACCGTTTTCTGAAGGTTCCAAAGGATTTATCTTTTCTTCTTTGGGGGTGGGGGGCAAGAAGGATGTGTACAAGATGCATTACTGTATAGTAGGCCTATATCGTACAGTATGTATACTGTCACTGAATTTCAAATAGCTTAACAAAAACTGTGACATATATGTGACATATATACAAGGATAGTGGAGTTATGTAATTTTACTGTAAAGAAAAACATCACATTGTGTTTTACATTTATATGTGTATTGTTGTGTGAAATGGATCCGCCATGGTGTTTACACATTTTTGCATTGAGTTGTGATACCGTTTTTTTCCCGATTGCTTACTGTAAGCACGGTTTTGAAAACGGGGCCTGATGTTTCAAAACACTACATATAATTAGTACAACCCCACACACAATAAGCAGAACACCTCAGATCATTTGCTAAATGGAACGCACTGTTTGCTAAAAACACAAAACTGCCCTCCCCACTACAGTAGTGTGCATATCACTGTAAGCTCAGAAAATATCAGACACACATACTGTATCCAGTACAGGTTACAATTACAGCGGTTACAATCACAGACAAATTACAGTGTACGGAAAATACTAGATATTATCTGCTTGCCTAGCTGGGTCTGACCAGAGCATCTATGGGAAACTGGGACATGTTTTGTTGTGATTCTCCATGTTGACATGTTGACTGAATTGGGTATATGGAGAGAAAAAATATATTTTCATCCGTCTGCATCATTGGTCTTGTGCGCAGTGTATTGTATATTTGCACATTCTCTGTGTACTTCACTCTCCTTCCATTTTGGTTGAAGACAGCTGAAGGTTTCTAAAAACGTGTCCTGGCAGTTGTGAAATTCTAAAAAGAACATTCTCACACTCTGAACATTGTGTTTTCAATTATTTGTTGTTGTGTGTAATGATGCTTAGTACTGTTTTTGCATTTTTTACATTTTTGCAGGCCTTGAGAGGGATTTTGGTGTCAACGTTTGCTTTTGAGCATATGGGCAACTATTTTGGTCTGATAGTTTGGTTTTGAAAAGAGAAGGTAGGTTTTGTGTATATAGCTTGTGTAGCTGAGGGGTACAATTCCCTGACTGTATTACTAGATATGATACTTACTACCACTACCTTTGTACTTAATATTCGGCCACCCAGTACACGGCATAAATATATTATCATGAACACTCTCACGTAGATGAAACGGATCCAACACAAATGTACGAATTAGAAACAGGTCTTTATTTCCTACACAGCGATGGTGTGTAGAATAAACATTTAATCACTTAATTACATTTATGAATTGAAATAGTATGCACTTTTATGGCAAGGAGTATTCGTCGGTATATCAATAGAGAATGTCCAATCTCTGAAGGCGCAGGTGGTAAATATACGACCTGGAATAGTTAAGGAATAACAGCAATGATACTTTAATGATTATAGGCTGGATACACTAGAGGGGGTTAATCCGGTCGCTTGTAAGCCGACAGGAGTAGGAGGGGGGGGGGGGGTAGAATCCAGCTGCCTCGTCCGGCCAAGGGTATCCCAGGTGAACCCACTGTAGTGCCGTTCAATGCGCCGGCGATCCTTGGACCACAGATGAAAGCAGGTGGACTCTTTGTGGGCCGGCTCTCTACGGTCCACGGGGGAGAGACGTGAAGAGACCTCGTCTTGCAGAGCGTCTCCTCACCTTGCGTCCTCTCCAGGGGGGGGGGTTCCAACACACGGCAGTGTCGGGGGTCTTTATCCATGGAATAATCAAAGTATCCAAAGCATAATCCGTGCCTGGGAAGGCGGGCTGTCGTCGGTAGAATAATCCGGTATACAGGTCCACTCGCTCGTCGGCTCTGGGGCTCCTCGGGTGCAGCTTCACATAGGGTCAACCACCCTGGGTAAGCAGCCAGTTCTCTGCCCGAAACGATGGGGTACTGACTACGGTAGTATTCTCACCGCACGAAGCACTATATATTAACAGACTATTATTAGCTTAATAGACTACGTCCAACTCGACGATATAGTGCCAAATATGACTATTCAAATATTAATATACACGATGTCTCAATACCGATGGTAGGCGAACTTGGCCTTACTCCCACACGTGGCGTCGCGGGGAGGCTTTACGTCTGTGACTCTATTGGAGGGTAAGAAACTGGACTGAAAAGAAAGTCCTACTTTAGTAGCGCAGTATATATACGCACTATGAACAAATAGTCCCATTAGTGGTGCGGTAGCCAAATTCCTACGCGGAACTAGGACTTGTTCGTACATGTCGAGCGGTACGTTTGAACTGGGTCTGAGGGGTATGGCAGCCTGGCACCAAGGTCTCGACCAATAGTAGAATGGAGACTATTATGGGATGTTCAGTAGGCTAGAATGGATATTCAATGCATATTGTACAAGGAATATACAAGGGATATCAGGGAATATTAGAGAATATACAAATACAATTAAATATATATATATAAATAAATATATATATTCGGTTTAATCTGGCCCTTCACAACAGCCACCCCCTGAATAGGTCCCAGACCTAATCAGTTAAACAGAGACAGATTAATCGCGTTGTCTATTTACACATAAGGGTTTGCTGTAAGGGTCAGTCAACTTCACAAAGTCATAGGGTTATAGGGTCATGGTCATCATCGATTGTGTCTGGGAGTCGAGGCAGTTCTATGAGCCTTGCCACGGGACGGGTGTAAGTGCGACCCTGGACGAGCACTTCAGCTGCTCGGACCTTGCCGTCGGCACCGGTGATCACTTTGCTTACGCGGCCGGCCGGCCACATAGCTCTGGGCAGTGATTGATCAATAATCATGACGACTGTTCCTTCTGTCAAATTGTCTCTCTCCTTTACCCACTTCTGGCGGGTCTGTAGAGACGGTAGGTAGTGCAGTAGGAAACTGTTCCAAAACTTGTCGGCTAATACTTGGCTGTACCTCCACATTCGTCGGCCGTTCGCTTCTTCAGGCCGGTACATTGTCTGGGGTAATGCAGGATCTAGCCGCCCCATCAGGAGTGTGTTGGGGTCTGCTTCTGCGTGATGTACATCCTCATCGTATTTCTTTATAATCAGCTCTGTGACCTTGTGTCGGCTGTTCAATACGATCGGGTATTTAATGTCATCCGGTAGATTGGGGGCTCTGCGTAGGCGACCACCCACTCTGATGAGGGTATGAGCGTCGCTCTCGGGGGCCAGGTGAATTAATCTGCTGTCGGATGGGACGGGCTTTCCTCCCTGTAGACAGGCCAATTCATCGGGGAACGAGTCTCTCTGGGCTCGCTGCAGTAGAAGCAATTCTGCTTCCTCGTAGTTAGCTGCTGACATATCAGCGGGGGACTTGCACTCCGGGTGGTACCGCAGGAATGTTCTTTGTTGTGCACTCTCTATGGACGTGCAATCGTTTATGTTAGGGTCGGTGGAGGCTACGGTGCTCAATCCACAGAACACAGACTTCTTAATTTCCACCTCCTCTGGACTTGCTTCCCTCGGGATAGGCATGGGCCACTGTCCTTCCGGGAGTCTTAGGAATGCGGGGCCGTCACTGTAGACATTGCGACGGGTGAGGTCATCCAGGGGCATCCCCCGGGTGATGACGTCAGCTGGGTTCTGTTTTGTATCAACGTAGCGCCACTCTGTTTCTCCGGTTAACTCTTCGGTTAAGTCTTGAATCTCGGTGACTCTGACTCCCACGAAGACTTTGTACTTGCATGAGTCCGATTTGATCCAGGCGAGTACCGTCGTGGAATCTGACCACAGGATTGTTCTAGACACCGGTATGGTGAGCTCACGTTGGATGAGCGTGGCTAGGTGCGCTCCGGCTAGGGCTGCGCAGAGCTCTAGACGTGGGATAGATTGTTGCTTGCGTGGGGCTATTCTCGAGCGGGCGAGGACAAATGCTGTGTAGATCTCTCCCCCCTGGTCTTGGGCCCGCAAGTAGGCTACTGATCCGTATGCGACCTCTGAGGCGTCACTGAAGACGTGTAAGTCCATTTTACATGTCTCTGGCCTCACCGTGGGTGGGAAGTAGCTTCGGCACATATTAACGCCTGGGAGTGAGTGGAGCTCCATCTCCCACTCTCTCCAGGTGGATGCAAGGTGTGCGGGAATGGGGTCGTCCCAGCCCTGGTCCTTGTCCCACAATGCTCGTACAATCATTTTTGCCCTGGTGGTGTACGGTAGAATACATCCTAGCGGGTCATATTGTCGGGCGAGTGTTGTGTACACACTCCGTCTGGTGGTCGGCGCCGCCGCCGGCCTTCCCTGCTCCATAGTCAGGGGCTTGTGTCTGTAGTGAAGCGAATCTGTTTTGAATCGCCACACCAATCCCAGGGTCATCTCCTGGGCTTCTCCCGGGATTGTAGCCATCCAGGTCTCGCTGCTGGCTGCCTTGTCCTCGGAGGAGAGGCTGCGCAGTACTTGCGGATCGCTGCTGGCCCACTGCCTGAGATCAAAGCTGCCTTTGATCAATGAGGCGCGGAGTTTAATCAGGAGAGCCTCGGCTTCTTCCTGGGTTGAAAGGCTTTGTAGACAGTTGTCTACGTAGAAGCTGTTCTTTACGCTGTGTCGGACCTCTTCGTCCGCTGCTGGGTCCTCTGCTACATGTTTCTGTAGTGCAAATGTCGCACAGCAGGGGCTGCACGTCGTTCCGAAGGGGAGGACTTCCCATTGGTAGATGGCTGGGTGCTCATCTCCTGGCTTCTCTCTCCATAGGAACCGTAACAGGGGCTTGTCCGCCTCTACTAATCTCACCTGCAGGAACATTCCTTTAATGTCCCCGCTGATGGCCACCTTTTCCTGGCGGAAGCGGAGTAGAACGCCGAGTAGGGAGGGGCCGAGTGTGGGACCGGGCAGTAACTCTTTATTCAGATTTTGGGATCCGATCTGGTAGCTGCAGTTAAATACTATGCGGTCTTTACCGTTGTGATGGACCTTGTGGTGGGGCACGTACCACGATTCAGTGGTCTGGTCAGCCTCTTTAATGTCCATCTTTGTGACGTGTCCCGCTGTGATGAGCTTCTCAATCTCAGCGCGGTATACACTCTCTTGGGCGGGGTTCTTGGCTAAGCGCCGCTCCGTGTTCAGCAGGTACCGTTCTGTGGCGTCTGTCTTGGCGTGGAAAGTAGGCATTCCTTCTCGCCGCAGGAGTGGCGTGGCGTATCTCAACACGCCGTTGACCGGGACTCTCTTGGTCCCTGTCTCGAGGAGGTGAATTGCGTAAATGTCATCTTTAGAGCGAATGTCTTTCTTTCCGTTCTTAAAGGGCATTTGTTCTAGGGTCCATAGCCGCTCTACGTGTTGCAGGAGTGCGGTTTCTCCCTCTGTGACTCGGGAGTGGAGACATCTAGTGGCTGTACTTCGGTTGAGAGATTTGGCGAGCGGGCCTTGGAGAGTCCATCCCAAACGGGTCTCGACTGCTGCAGGACAGCCTCGGGGTCCGGTATGAACCTGGTCCATCGGGACAATGAGGTCTGCATGGTCGTAGCCTATCAACAGGGTCGGCATAGCATTGTCTATGAGCGGGATCGGTAACTTGCGCAGATGTGCATATTTCTCCATCAGCTTGGCGACGGGGTATGTGTACCGCGACAGTCCTATTTCTTGGCTGGTGAAAGCGTCTGCAATCTGGTACCGTCGCTCAGGCTGGCCGCTTGCTGCGATAGAGAATGAGACATTCTCGCCCTTTATCGTCTTCAAATCTCGTCTTATTGTCCGAATTGTCATTTGGGTTTCGCTTCCCCGCAGCCCTAGCTGGGCCGCAGCGGAGGCGAGCAGCAGGGTCTTCTCTGACCCGTCATCGAGGACGACGTAAGTGTCCAGGACTTTATTCTGGTAGCTTAGTGTCACACGCACTACTTTTAGGAGTACTCGGGCTCCACTGCTGCTGGCGGGATCGATGTACATGACGCTCGCTTTGCGGCTGGATGGTGCAGGTGAAGGGCGCCGTCTGTTACTGTCGTGAAGTATGTCCAGATGGGCTCCATCGCATTTGGTGCACCTTTTCTTTAAGCGGCATTCGGCTGCCATGTGTGAGCGCGCACAGCGAAAACAGCGCTTGTTGGACTTTATCCATTGACCTGCTTCCTCCGCGTTCAGCTTGGGGAAGGAGTCACATTGCGCTAGCCAGTGTTCTTTCTCACAGTAGGGGCACACTATCTTCCACTTCTCCGTTCTGGAGGGGGTACTGTGGCTCCTGCTGCTCGGTACTGACTCCGATTGGTGCATCACAGTCACCGATCTTCTTCCATCATTTAGTCGTCTGGTTCCTTCTCTGGAGCCAGGGGTGCTCCGTCCGAATGTATCTAGCCGTAGGCTGCTGACTTCTCTCGCCAGGAAGTCTGCTAGATCGAGGAGGTTCGGTTCGGGGCCATTCGGGTCTCTGTGGTCCCTCTGCCGCCTAAAGCGCTCCTGACGAGCGGGCGGCAGCTTCTCCAGAATCCTTTCCACATTTGAGTTGGCGTAAAGTTCATACTTCCCCTTCTATCTTTGCGCTCCCAACATCCCTACCAGGGACTGCACTCTGATGGACAGGTCGTCCAGTGCTCGATTGTCTATTGCTGGGGGTAAGCGGTCGATGTGTCGGATCTCCTGGATCACGTAATCCCATATGCGCCCATACCTCTGGTCCAATGCTACCAGCGCTGCTGTGTATGGGGTGGTGGAAGTCGCGTAGGCGAGCGCTATATTATGTGCGCGGGGCACCTTTAAGTGCTGCAGTAGGATGGCGTATTTGTGGCGTTCATCCAATACATCCACCAACATGGTCTCCAGACACATGCGGAGTTCTGTATACTGGGCCCGGTTCTCTTGGGTGAAGTCGGGTACCATAGGCGTGCCAATGTATGACGCTGACTGTGGATACATCGGCGAGCGTTGGGGGAGAGGCCTCCTAGGCGAGTCTCCTCCCGCTCCTTGGTATGGGCTGGTACCGGCAGTGTACCATGGCCCGCTTGTCCAGGTGCTGTTCCTCGGTGCGGGTCGTGCGTCGTGCTCACCCGTGTATAGAGTCGGGGGTCTGTAGCGCAGCTCCGCGGGAGTATAGCCTGGGCTGTACCGGACCTCCTGGTCCGGTAGAGTACTGTGCTGTCTTCGGGCGTGGTTCTCCTCCTCTTCCTCTTCGTCTTCAGTTAGGTCATCCAGTGCTTGTAGTCTTTGGTTTAGCCTCTCCACAGGATATGCTGCTCCTTCCCGGTTGCTAGGTCTCGCTTGGACCGGTGGGGGGAGGTGGTCTGTGGGGGGTATAGACCTCGTCTGTTGGTCAAGTTCAGGGTTGTTTACTCGGCTAGGGGATGCCGCCCTGGAGGTGTGTCTAGACGAGTTCCTGGAGCCTCTGGCGGAGGGAGAGGGTGTTGTCCGTCTGATCAGCTGTTCTATTAGTTGCGACTGCTGTCTGTCGTGCGCTGCGTCCCGTTGAGCACCGGCTCGTTCTCGGGCCACATTCTCTTCCATCTGAATGCGTCTTATTTCTAGACGTATCTGCTCGTGTTCGCTTCGCTGCTGGATCTGCAGTCGGTCGCGTTCAGCAGCGGCGTTCAGGCTGATGAGGAAGGCCTGCTGTAGGGTCCTCTCTGCCTCGCTGGGAGAAGGCGGTTGTATAGGGGAGCCTTCCCTCGGGGTACTCCTTGCGGAGCCTTGGAGCTCTATCTCCACGGTGCTCTCCCCGTCTTCTTCCGTGCCGAGTTCTCTCTCGGTAGCGTTGTATTCCTCCCGGGACTCATCGGGGACTACTTCTTCAGTACTGGCGGGGTGTGAAGTCATGTCTGGTTCCCACTGGTCCCCACCGTGAACTTGGTCAGTTACATTAGAGCCCGTAGGGGCCTCTATGGTCGGGGTAGTCTGGGCGTTGGGGTTAGACATACTTTTACTTTCTAGTTTTACCGCGTTTACTGTTAGTAGAAGACTAGGTTGTTGACTGACAGCGTAAGCCTCTAAGTACTGAGGGAGCCGTCGTTCGCGCTGCGGGCGTTGGTTAGGAGGATCGTTTCGTGGAGTGTTCATCATAGGCCATTTCAATATTAATAACACTATATTAATATTACACTAATTACCATCCGGCTCGAAGGACCAATTGTAGCTGAGGGGTACAATTCCCTGACTGTATTACTAGATATGATACTTACTACCACTACCTTTGTACTTAATATTCGGCCACCCAGTACACGGCATAAATATATTATCATGAACACTCTCACGTAGATGAAACGGATCCAACACAAATGTACGAATTAGAAACAGGTCTTTATTTCCTACACAGCGATGGTGTGTAGAATAAACACTTAATCACTTAATTACATTTATGAATTGAAATAGTATGCACTTTTATGGCAAGGAGTATTCGTCGGTATATCAATAGAGAATGTCCAATCTCTGAAGGCGCAGGTGGTAAATATACGACCTGGAATAGTTAAGGAATAACAGCAATGATACTTTAATGATTATAGGCTGGATACACTAGAGGGGGTTAATCCGGTCGCTTGTAAGCCGACAGGAGTAGGAGGGGGGGGGGGGTAGAATCCAGCTGCCTCGTCCGGCCAAGGGTATCCCAGGTGAACCCACTGTAGTGCCGTTCAATGCGCCGGCGATCCTTGGACCACAGATGAAAGCAGGTGGACTCTTTGTGGGCCGGCTCTCTCCGGTCCACGGGGGAGAGACGTGAAGAGACCTCGTCTTGCAGAGCGTCTCCTCACCTTGCGTCCTCTCCAGGGGGGGGGGTTCCAACACACGGCAGTGTCGGGGGTCTTTATCCATGGAATAATCAAAGTATCCAAAGCATAATCCGTGCCTGGGAAGGCGGGCTGTCGTCGGTAGAATAATCCGGTATACAGGTCCACTCGCTCGTCGGCTCTGGGGCTCCTCGGGTGCAGCTTCACATAGGGTCAACCACCCTGGGTAAGCAGCCAGTTCTCTGCCCGAAACGATGGGGTACTGACTACGGTAGTATTCTCACCGCACGAAGCACTATATATTAACAGACTATTATTAGCTTAATAGACTACGTCCAACTCGACGATATAGTGCCAAATATGACTATTCAAATATTAATATACACGATGTCTCAATACCGATGGTAGGCGAACTTGGCCTTACTCCCACACGTGGCGTCGCGGGGAGGCTTTACGTCTGTGACTCTATTGGAGGGTAAGAAACTGGACTGAAAAGAAAGTCCTACTTTAGTAGCGCAGTATATATACGCACTATGAACAAATAGTCCCATTAGTGGTGCGGTAGCCAAATTCCTACGCGGAACTAGGACTTGTTCGTACATGTCGAGCGGTACGTTTGAACTGGGTCTGAGGGGTATGGCAGCCTGGCACCAAGG
>NC_140171.1:11702879-11705379 GCF_963971535.1 Notolepis coatsorum
GGGCCTGGACCCCCATAGCTACCGCCTCATCTTCAACCTCCTCCTCCTTTTCTCAGCTCCAATCCCACATGTCACTCCACCAGCTGTGTGATCCTCCTCTACACACCCTGGTTCAGGTCACAAGTTCACAACACGCCCTGGTTCAGGTAAGGAATGACCTACTCAGGGCCAATGATGCTGACATCCTCCTCCATCTCTCTGCTGCCTCCAGCATCATTCACTCTGTCCTCCTATAAGCTGGCTGGAAAGTCCTTGGCATCATCAGAACCCCCCTGGCCTGGTTAAGTCCTACCTATCACGTTAAAAAAAAAGATTTGATGGGATTCGAACTCGTCAACAACCGACTGCAGGATCGCAGGACCGCTGCTCTGCCAGGTGAGCTGAAGCGCCGAATGAAAGTCATGGCGTATTTGGACGGTTACGTAATTCCGCAAGCTCTGCCGCTCGGCTCCGCGGAGCGTGCCGCGCGGCAGAGAAAGTTGCGCGTCACGTGCCTGTCGGGGCCAATCAGGCCTACCCCGGAAGTAACTTACTGTTGCGGATAAGCTATAAGCCGTCAGGACGTGTCCCTAGATCAGTCCCAGTAAAACACGGTGTCCCCAGGGTTCAGTCTACCAATCAGACAGGTGTTAGTATGTGGCTCTAGATTTTATTTTTATTTTAATTTAACTTTATTTAACCAGGAAGTCCCATGAGATACAAGATCTCTCTTGGAAGGGAGACTTGGCCAAGAATAACAGCAATAACATTTGCGATACATCACACAGCAATAAAATGTGCAATACATCACACAAGAACACAATAAAAGTGCATGTATACAATATACAATACATCACATAAAACACAAAAACACAAAAACACAAAACAGAATAGTCGATAAAAGTGTATGCCAGTATAATCAGCGACTTTGGGTTCTTGAGAAGCGCTTTACAAATACAAAATTATTATTATTATTATTATTATTATTATTATTATTATTATTATTATTATTATTATTATTATTATAATTATAATTATAATTATAATTATAATTATAATTATAATAATAATAATAATAATTATTATTATTATTATTATTATTATTATTATTATTATTATTATTATTATTATTATTATTATTATTATTATTATTATTATTATTATTATTATTATTATTATTATTATTATTATTATTATTATTATTATTATTATTATTATTATTATTATTATTATTATTATTATTATTATTATTATTATTATTATTATTATTATTATTATTATTATTATTATTATTATTATTATTATTATTATTATTATTATTATTATTATTATTATTATTATTATTATTATTATTATTATTATTATTATTATTATTATTATTATTATTATTATTATTATTATTATTATTATTATTATTATTATTATTATTATTATTATTATTATTATTATTATTAATGCAGGGTAATCCAGTAATTTTTCAGTGGGGACCCGACTACAGAAAGCAGCAACATTCTTCTTGTATGAAGTTATGTAACAGAGATTTAAATTTGCAGAGAGAGACCAGGGTGTCTAAGTGGATATGGTCCTGTGTAGCCCATTCCATGCCCCAGTATCAGATAATAATAATAATTGTTAGACTAGAAGTCTTTATTTGTCATGCAGTTTAACACACACACGCGAGATGGGCGACCCACAGGAACACACACACATGCACTGAGTCACCGATGATGTCTCTCTGCACTTTTCCCATCCCATTGTCCTTCCCCCCATGGGCAGCCGGGAGCAGATAGGGCGTCAACGTGAGCCGCGCCCCGGGGACCAATCCAAGTGCTCCTGTCCGTCTTCGTCAAGGACGCCACAGCGTTAGCGATCTGTTGTGCATGTTTTTCCATTGGGTTTATCTTATCGGGGGGGAAACCCTTGCGAGCACAGGGAGAACATGCAAACTCCACACAGAAAGGCCTGGGAGACCCCACCTGAGTACCTGGCATCATGGAAACCTGGTCCCCAAGCAGGAATCGAACCCTGGACCTTCTTGCTGTGAGGCGACAGTGTTAACCACTACACCACCGTGCCGCTATCAGCCCCAGTAAAACAAGGTGTGCCCCAGGGTTCAGTGTTCGGTCCGCTTCTCTTCTCCCCCTTGGTCAGATCATCCGGAAACATGGTTTCAATGATCACTGCTACGCCAATGACACCCAGCTATATCTCCGCACCAAACCATCTGCCCCTCTGCCTCCCCCCCTCCCTAATGGGGGGGACTTAGGGGGGTGGGTTACTGGGAGGGCTCAGTTTGTTTATTGTATTTTCATTTATCATTTATTTAATTGGTGTATCTGTATTACGTACCCAAGATGTGAGTTACATTTATTTAAAGTCATGTTTGTTTATTAAATTTTTTATTAATATTTTTTTGCATTTTTGTAATCCATCAGAGATGTAAGCCATGGGCCTCTACACAGAATACGTCATGCCTGTTTGTGTTGCTTTATATCTTTGTAATTTTATTACTATTTTCTTT
>NC_140171.1:11707879-11725379 GCF_963971535.1 Notolepis coatsorum
CACACCGGACGAGGTGTACAATACATGAAACATGCTTAATGGAGGATGAGGAGGAAGACCACCATCGGACGTGAAGTGGATTCTTTCCGGAAGGAATTGGCGTGGCCTTAAAGGGATAGTTCACGTAACAGGTGTCAGCAGTCTCACCTCCACCAGCTAAAGTCATACAAGGAAGCCAGCGAACACTCCTGTCCCTCATTCCTCCCAGGTGTCAGGCTCCTCATTCACTTTCCATTCATTTTTGGGGAGCTAGTCTAAATATCATACTTCCAATGAGCAATGGTCGCTAGCTAGCTTAAGTAGATGCACTTAGATGGGGGGGGGGGGGTAAGACTGCTGAATTTTGAGTTCTACTAAAGGGAAATATCCAAATTTTACCATATCAAACACCCTCAGTTCTTAATTTTCTTTTTTTTATATTTCCATTGGAATTTTGACATGTTGATTCCTCAAACAGTTGGGCATGTTTGATACCATGGCAACTCCAACATTTGTTATGTAAGTCTATCTATAGTCTAGATAAACTCCTGACTCATAAATAAAATCCCAAAAGAGGCAGAGTTCTTTCAGCACTGCAGCCAAGTGAGACATTTTATTTACTGGCCGGCTAGAGATAAGTCTGTCACCCAAGTCAGGCCCCGACTCGTAATTTCAGAAACTAGGAATTTGTGACCCAGGCTTGTGACCCATTAATATGTCACAAACATATTAATACTGTTGTCATGTGACCCAGGCTTGTGACCCATTAATATGTCACAAACATATTAATACTGTTGTCATGTGACCCAGGCTTGTTGAAACATGTCACAAACATATTAATACTGTTGTCATGTGACCCAGGCTTGTTGAAAAATGTCACAAACATATTAATACTGTTGTCATGTGACCCAGGCTTGTTGTAACATATATCACAACCATATTACTACTGTTGTCATGTGACCCAGGCTCGTTGAAGCAGGTCAAAAACATATAACTACTATTGTCATGTGACCCAGGCTTGTTAAAACATTTCACAAACATATTACTACATTGGGACCAGCATCAGAAGAAGGCCCGTGACCTAGTTTGGGTCCTGACCCTTTGTTTAAGAAACGATATGTTATTAAAACCATTTCACCAGTTTACTGAGTCTGTCACGAACGGTAGGTCATGGCCCCCCGAGTCATACTTTCAAAAGCGAGGGATTTGAGGAACATTTGTAAGGTATACATTCGTAGGATTAATAGGGGAAAAGGAAACGTTTTCTTCTTCCACCAGAGCCGCGTAGCCATCGGCAGCTCAACCGTTCTGTAATAAATTCATTGCAAATGTGCAGCCGGCGGAGTGTTCAGCGCCGCGAGCGCCCCGGTACGAGCCGTGTCATCAGTCAGCGCTGCAGCCGGTGTGAGAGGGCGGCAAGCCATCCGGTTACGCTACAATGACCAAAGGTGACGGATTATGACATCGCCATCGACGCATGTGAAAACACCCTCAAGGGTATGTTCACACATTATGTCCACATGTGTCAGAGCACAGGCATGTTACCATGACGACGTTAGAAGAACGTTGCCCCGTGCCCGCCCGCGCACGACGCGCGTTCGAACCCGTCACACGGTCAAAACCCAACGTCACGTATTCATTCAATCTTTATTTAAAAAGGCTCTCGTTTTGCAACGACGTCGAGAGGAACAACGCATGATACAAAAACAATATAGAAAAACGGAAAAGCGATCGGTTAAACAATTCAAATCAATCAAAGCAACTACAGACTGAGGTGAAACGGTTTGGCCGTTATAGATTTAAACTGACCGTTGGATACTAAAGTATTGAGTTTAAAGGTGCTTTGCAAAACATTTTGCAAGGGTTCGGAGTTCCAGTCCAGTAATTAAACTGGACTTTGAAGAAGAAGTCTTTATTATTCATTGCACACATTGACAATGTTGTCATGCAGTGACACACACATGCGATGGGCGGCACGGCCCGCACAGATACACACACATGTAATTTTTTCTCTTTGGGTCGCCGATGAAATGTTCCTCTCTGCGTTTGACCCATCCCCTCGTCCTTCCCCCCAAGGGCAGCCGGGAGCAGACATGGGCTGCGGCGTGGGGTCGCGCCCCCCCGGGGACCAATCCAAGTGCTCCTGTCCGTCTTCGTCAGGGGACGCGACAGCGTTAGCGAACTGTTCTGCATGTTTCTCCATTGGGTTTATCTTATCGGGAGGGAAAACACTTGCGAGCACGGGGAGAACATGCAAACTCCACACAGAAAGCCCCGGGACTGGAGATACCCCACCTGGGTACCTGGCAACGCGGCAACCTGGTCCCCAAGCGGGAATCAAACCCTGGACCTTCTAGCTGTGAGGCGACAGTGTTAACCACACTACTAACCTTTCGGCGCCTACTGTCTGAATGTAATTTTTGTGGTTTTGACACCGCAACATTTTGAAACCGCGGTAACCATGCCTACACGGGACAGGGTTGAGTTTTCTGTTGTCATGGAGGCCAGTCGTTTTGGTCGAGAGTGAGAACGAGGCTGAGCGCTATACTCTCCCAAGGATGTCCCATCACTCACAGAGTCCACTGGCTGTGGAGGCAGTTTGCCGGGGCGCACTCCTGCGGTGCTGAGCCTTATGCTAACGAGGCGGCCCTCCACGCCTCGAAGGCTCTTCTGGCAGAGCAGATTCATCATGAAGGAACGACACCAGCCTTCACTGCGTGATTAAAGGTGCTGTAAGTGGTATTTCCTTTGTTTAAATAAGTGTTGAATAGCTCTACATTCTGACAGCCATCACTGGTGTAGTGTTTGGTCAGTAACGTGGGTCTCCCAGTCCTTCTGCTCTGCAGTAAACAGAAAATACATTTCCTGGTATCCCGGTCCCACTTTATCCAATCAGGAGAGAGAACCCTTTATTGCCTTTGCTTACTGCACTGGAATTTTTGTTTACTTGTTTCAAGCATACATTTCCTTAAGACTAGGTTTTATTTCTTATTTTCGTCACAGCATTTTTGCAGTGTGGAGTTCTCTCACTTGATTGGATAAAGTGGGAATGAAGGGATACCAGAAAATTTATTTCCTGTTTACTGCAGAGCATGAGGGACTGGGAGACCCATGTTACTGACGACCAAACACTCTATCAGTGATGGCTGTCGGAATGTAGAGCTATAATCTTAACATGTAAGTTAGACCACTTATTTTGACAAAGAAATACCACTTACATCACTTAAACATGATGGACACAAATAAACAGTTTTATCTGTTAGGTTCTATTTTGATGTTTTTGGGATTCACAAATTGGGATTCACAAATACATTAGGAAGGACCAATTGAGGGGGTAGAAAAAGGCAAAATCTTGTCAAGTACAACCAGGTAGTGGCTGAATAACCACTAGGTGTCGCACTAGAGCACCAGCATGTCATTTATCCAATCAGGTGCATTCCACGTGGGGAAACGGGATGTCTTCAACATGTTGGACCCGCACATTTTATTTAAATGATAAATAGATTTATCAATACTTTTTTGGGGGGGGAAAGCAATACTTTTATTCCGCACCTTTCTAAAACCTCTGTGGATGTATTATTATTATTATTATTTACATTTTTCTTAATTATTACTCTACTCTTTTTTATCTATAGCACATTTAAATTCAGTTAAAACATCAAACAATTTGTTTCACAATTTTTTTTTTTTTATCGTTTTTAAACAAACGGTATTTGGACATTTTCAAAATGAACGTGACACATGGGTGAAAAAGAAAAGAAAACCAACAACATGAGAATAGTATGTTTAAAACATGAGAATCCTCTGACCTGGAAGGAGACTGTATTTCTTCATGGGCTCATCTTTCCGCTGTTGCACACGCTGTGGAAACATGTGCAGCTGCATAAAGGATGATCAGAGGTTTCCCTCACAGACCTACTCGCTGTGTGACAGACATCTCATCGGCCGCTCATCGAGATGTTTACACTACTTGAAGTGGAGTGTGTACACATTCACGGGACAATAACTGATGCAGCGCAACGGCGGGTGAAACCCCCTATCGAACAAACAAACCAACGAGCAAGCAAACAGACAAACAAAACGTTTCAACAAAGTGAAACTTTTAGTGGCAGTTTATACATGGTTTCCGATTTTACACTTTTCAAATCAGGGATCCTTGTTGTGGGACCCAGGCTCGTTGAAACATGTCACAAATATATTACTACTGTTGTCATGTGACCCAAGCTCGTTGAAACATGTCACAAACGAAACATATTACTACTGTTGTCATGTGACCCCGGCTCGTTGAAACATGTCACAAACTAAACATATTACTACTGTTGTCATGTGACCCGTTGTTTTCGTTGTAACACTGTAACAATGACAATAAAGATCATTCTATTCTATACCCAGGATCGTTGAAACATGTCACAAACATATTACTACTGTTGTCACATGGGGACCCATCAGAAGAAGGCCTGTGCCCCATTTTGTGTCCTTTAAGAAACTGTGAGTTAAAACCACATCAACGTAATAGACCTGATATGCGTACTTGCCTGACATTTGGGCCTCCATGATAGTGGTCAAGAAGAAACTTGAATCAGTGTTTTGTTTTTTGGCATTAAAAGTGGACATTTTTAGCATTTCGGTAGCAATGCCTGTGGAAGACAGTGACATTATTCACAATTTCTCTGTTTATTTTTTTTTTAATAACACATATTTGACTAGTTCCTTGCTTTGAGAGTGTATAGGCAGATGGCTTCCAATGCCACAGGGCGATGGGCATAGAGATATACTCTTATCTGAGTAAACTATTATCACAAGAATATGAATCTTCATAGCAAACTGTGTTGTTTCATCAAAATCATTTCAAATTCCAAAACATTCCAAACATTCTAAACGCACTGCTTAAATGTATTTATTTCAACCCTTAATTTATTTTCATTTAGCATTTTCTAGTTTAGTTACTTATGACATACAGCTGGGAGATATAATGGTAAATATTCCCCTTCAGCTTTGTAAATCTCCAGTTCCAGAAATAATTCATATTTTAAAATATTTATAAGTCATCATTATCTTGGCCACTATTAGCAAATGCAATACCTTGGGGAACCCCAACTGGTCTACTGTCTACCACACTACAAAGGGTGAACGCTTTCACTACCACACTACAAAGGGTTAACGCTTTCACTACCACACTACAAAGGGTTAACGCGTTCACTACCACACTACAGAAGGTTAACCTTTCACTACCACACTACAAAGGGTTAACGCTTTCACAACCACACTACGGAAGGTTAACGCTTTCACTACCACACTACGTAAGGGATAATGTATAGCTACGAGGTCATTGTCGCAAAATAATTGACCGACACAGAGTTTAGAATACCGAGGCGCCTCGCCGAGGTGTTCTAAACGTAGTGAAGGTCAATTATTTTGCGACAATGACCGAGTATAGGCTATACATTATCCCGCTTATTACATGGCTAACTTACTAACAATATACCTAATTCATTTTAGACCATCGACAAGACGAGATCAAATGCAGACGCAGTTGTTGTGTGGCTCCGCTGTCATTATTATTATCGCCTGCAGCCGGCAGGTGTGTCTGATTGCACTGATGCAGTGTGTGTCAGTGGGCTTGATTGCTGCAGCTGCGAACAGCGGTCATTATTGCTCGGCAGAGGTCCGTTATCGAGTAATAACGGACCTCTGCCGAGCGCTATTGACCAATCACAATCAAGCATTTCGGCGAATGTTAAAACACCATGTAATAAAGAAGGTTAACGCTTTCACTACCACACAACACAGAAGGTTAACGCTTTCACTACCACACTACGGAAGGTTAACCCTTTCACTACCACACTACAGAAGGTTAACACGTTCACTACCACACTATGGAACGTTAACCCTTTCACTACCACACTACAGAAGGTTAACGCTTTCACTACCACACTATGGAACGTTAACCCTTTCACTACCACACTACAGAAGGTTAATGCTTTCACTACCACACTACAGAAGGTTAACGCTTTCACTACCACACTACAGAAGGTTATATATCGTACTTGGTTTATCGCGTCCCGCTCTTAAGCCTATCGAGATATACCTCATCTCATGTACCTATTGTACTCCATCACGAATAAAAACCAGTACACCCACACCTGCCGGGTCCCGCCTCTATGGAGGCGTAGCCTATAAGACAGTAGGCATGGTCACCAATACACTCTTCCTCTATTTTCGTTTCCATCATAGCGGATGCAGTGCACCTTATGTAACTAGTTGTTATGAAAAAATTAGAGAAATTACGTAATGTTGAAAGCTTACCGGAGGTTTGCTTACCCCTGGCATCTTCGAGGCATGTTTCAGCGACACTTCGGGCCTGTGTTGATGTTTCCTCGTCTGACGGCAGCAGACCAAGGGGCAGCGTACAAGGTTTGGCTATCGAGCCGGCTTGTACAAAGGTAGGCCCTGTGTCATCAGGCATCAATGTTGGTATTGGTAATGCTGTGGAGTATGTTTCGGCGCCAGGGCCGGGGTGGCTTGGTGAACGTTCCACTCAGTGGACGTTTTCCTGGCAATCCTGGAGCACGCTGCTAACGCTAATGCTACTAATGCTACTACTGCTAATGCTAATGTTGATGCTGAAATGGGTCGTTGTTCTAATGATCCCCGCCGCGGGACAATTCCGCTTTTCCCTCCTCTTGCCCGCTTCATTGATGAAGGTCAGTCGGTTGCTAATGTGGGGGGTTTCGCTGAGTCCTATTTACCTTTTTTACGGGTAAACGGGCTAACAACTGGGTGCAGGCCGGGTGTACCATGGCTACGTAGCCAGGTAGCTTTGTTCCTGTGCCCCGGCGGGGATGAACGATGTCCCACCCGGCCGATGCTTGAGAGCGCATCGGCTCGGAGGGTGGCAGTATGGACGAATGAGTGGTATATTGTTGCAGGATGGTTTGTAGCGGCGGCCAGTGTTATGGCTCAGCTGGCTAGTTTCCTATCCACATTGGCGTCGGGTAGTAGGGCTATGGGTCCAGCCGACATTGTAAACATGTTGCATGTTTGTGGTGTTATAGAGATCTTGACTCAGTCGCAAGCTATAACTGCGGCGAGGATTAGGATGCTATCAACGTTTGTTGTTAGGCATGTTTGGTTGGAGCACTCTCCTCTTGAGGAAGAGGATAGGTTTTCTCTCCTCACGACTCCTTTTTCCACGGAAAGGCTTTTTGGTCATTCTGTGGAGGTGCAGGCGGTTGTTGATCTGGGTCCTACACCGCCTCACGCTGTGCAGCCAGAGGTGGGAGCACGGTCTCGTCAACGACTGTGGCGAGATCCTCGACAGGCGGCCATGTTTCCCCCGCCAGTGGTGCCCTGGGCGGAGAGTCAACGGGGTTCCACAAGGCCGACAGCCTTGGCGGCCGAGGGATCGGCCATTTTGGGTGAATTCGGTTTGGATAAAACAAGCCGTCGCCACTTTGCCGCGAGCAGCCCGCTCCCCGTTCAATCCTCTCTCTGTTACCCATGGAAGCGGGGCTCTGATCGTTCTCCTTTGGCTGCGAGCTGCGAACCTTCTTTGAAACGCATGCGGCCCCATTCTTCACTTCTCATGGGAACAGGGGCTGACACCCAGTTGATGGCTGAGCCTGGGTCTGTCCGTGAAAATGTTGTGCTGTCGCGTGGCCCCTGCACCACACATTGTGTGATGGATGAGCCTGGTGTTACAGCTGCCACTAGCTACGGTGGTCAGCAAGGGGACTCGAGGCCTCTTCTGTTGAACGCACAGCAAGGGTTACCCCGGCCTCGCCTTCGCCAGGCGGGGTATCGCGCTGATGCCTCCCACTCCCGTGAGAGCGGCAGTGGTCTGCGAAGCAGAGGCGAGCGTGATTTGGGTGGTAGCAATATCACTGCAGGGCTTCGGCGTGTAGGAGCCCATGGGGTCCTCATGCCTTGCGTGTCTAGCTGCGGAACGACTCCTCAGCATGTGATAGAGGGGTGTTCAAGGGGGGGGTGGGTGTCAACCAGTTTGATGACAGCTTCTCCCGTATCAAACCGGCCCTTTCTGTCGGGGTCCCCCCTTGGGTGCGTCGCACAGCGGGAGGGACCGGGCCAACTATCTACTGTTCCTTGCGGCCCAGCGTCAGTTGACGGCGGGTGCGCTGTGGGATTATTTTCACATATGGCGACAAGAATGCCGTTTGGAGGGGTGGATAGAGAGAACATTGAGGGAGGGGCTTGTGTTGCAGTTTGCACAACCCCACCCTCCGTTCTCAGGTTTGGTGCCGACCCTATTGTCAGGGTCAGAAGCAGTGACAGCCCTGGCCGACGAGATCCAATCTCTGTTGGCGAAGCAGGCCGTCGTCGTGGTTCCGAGAGAGGACGCGATGTCAGGCGTCTACTCCCGTTATTTTCTGGTACCCAAGAAAACAGGGGGGGTCAGACCTATACTGGATCTGTCCGCGTTCAATCGTATGATTGTAGCGAGACCGTTCAGGATTTTGACCGTCAAACTCCTTCTGCTTGCTGTCAGAAGGGGAGACTGGTTCACCTCCATAGACCTGAAGGATGCGTATTTTCACATCCCGATTTTCCCTCCTCACAGGAAGTTCCTACGGTTCCTGTTTCAGGGCGTAGCGTACGAGTACCAGAGGATGCCGTTCAGCTATTCTCTGGCTCCCCGCACATTCACCAAGTGCGTGGCCACTGCACTGGAGCCTCTACGTCGTCGGGGGATACGGGTTCTATTCTATCTCGACGACATTCTACTCCTTACTCGTTCGGAGGAGGTTGCCAGGTCTCATACCAGGCTGGTGGTGGAATTCCTCACCAGGCTGGGTTTTGCTGTGAATTGGAAGAAGAGTACACCTCTTCCCAGTCAACAGGTGGAGTACTTGGGCTTGCCGTTGAGGTCGAGGCCCATGATTGTAACCCTCTCGGAGCAGCGCCGGGTGTCTATCATTCGCGCGCTCCGGGGTTTCTGTCTGGGAGGGACGGTCACGGCGCTGCAAGTGATGCGTCTGCTCGGTATGATGGCATCTGCTCACACGGTGGTTCCTCTTGGCCTCCTCTTCATGAGGAGGATACAGAGGTGGTTTTTCTCTATGAGAATAGATCCGGTGAGGGACAAATGGAAACGGTTGATGGTTCCTTTGTCGATATGGGGAGATCTCGCCCATTGGAGGAGGCTGGGTATCCTCATCATTGGGGTCCCCATGGGCAGCAGGCGCTCACACGTCGCGGTCTTCACCGACGCCTCTCTCACGGGTTGGGGAGGGACGTGTCGGACCCACGCAGTGGGGGGCAGCTGGACGGCGGTTCATGCTGGCCCATCTGCCCTGCACATCAATGTGTTGGAATTGAAGGCGGTCCTCCTGGTCCTCAAACGGTTCGACCACCTGGTGGTAGGCGAGCACGTTTTGGTCAGGACAGACAGTGTGACGGCAGCGGCGTATATCAACAGGCAGGGTGGGACTCGTTCCATCCACCTGCACCGGGCGGCGGTCGAACTTTGGCTATGGGCATCTCGCAGGCTGCGCAGTCTGAGGGCGCTCCACATTCCTGGTGCAGAGAATATGGGCGCGGATATGATGTCTCGGGCGGTCCTCGTCGCGACGGGTGGGAACTCCGCCCCGACATAGTCAGACAGATCTGGGATCGGTTCGGGGTGGCCTCGGTAGATCTGTTTGCGAGCCGACACTCTCACAAGTGCCCCTTGTGGTTCTCGGTCAGTCGAGCAGATCATCCCCCCTTGGGGGTGGATGCCTTCTCGACCTTTCCATGGCCGCCCGGTCTTCTGTACGCCTTTCCTCCTGTACAGCTGTTGGGTCAGCTGTTGGAGCGGATACGGAGGGAGCGCAGGACGGTGATCCTGGTCGCGCCGGACCGGGGCACGGCAGTGTGGTTCCCGGTCTTGATCCAGCTTCTGGTCGCTTTTCCGTGGGTTATTCCTTGGTCAGCAACGGCGCTCTCACTGTTCCAGTACCCGATGTTGGGCCAACGCCTGTTGGTGTGGCTGGTGGGAGGGTGAGTCTGGAGAGGATGGACCCTTCTGTGGTTGATACCATCCGGAATGCACATGCTCCCTCCACTGTCGCGCTTTACGCGGGCAGATGGCGTATGTTCCAAGAGTGGTGTAAGGCGGGGGGCTGGGACCCAGTCTCCTGCCCCCTGGATGCTGTCCTGAGTTATCTCCAGTCTCTCCTTGATAGACTGTCGGCTTCGACGGTGAGGGTATATGCGGCGGCTATATCCTCCTATCATGAGGGGTTTGAGGGGACTGTCTTGTTCAGCCACCCTCTTGTGAAGCGTTTCCTGTTTGGCGCTCGACGCGTTAAGCCGGTGCAAACGCTCTTTGGCTCCGACTTGGGATCTTCAATTGGTCCTCGTCGGTTGTCCTTGGCCCCGTTTGAGCCGCTCGAGCAGGCGCCGTTGGGACAGCTGTCCTTCAAGACCGCGTTCCTGCTGGCTGTCACCTCCGCTAAACGCGTGAGTGAGCTCTGTGCTCTTTCGGTACGTCCAGAGTGCCTGTCTTTTCGGGCCGATTGCGGTGCCACTCTGCGACCTAATCCTGCTTTCATGCCTAAGAATATCCGGAGTTCCTTCCGCTCCCGGGATATTGTGGTTCAGGCGTTTCGTCCTCCTCCTCACACTAGTGAGTTAGATGCGGGCCTTCACCTGTCATGTCCGGTCCGTGCTTTGGGAATTTACCTCAGCCGTACTCAGGACTTCAGGGTTACCGACCAGCTTTTTGTCTGTCACGGTGTTTCTCGTGCCGGTAAGGCACTGTCGAAACAGCGCCTGTCCCATTGGTTGTGCGAGGGCATTGCCCTCTGCTACATGTTGGCTGGGCAGGATCCCCCTGGGGGCGTCAGGGCGCACTCCACTCGTGGGGTGGCTGCCTCTGCCGCTCTCCTGGGTGGGGCTTCGGTGGAGGACATCTGTGCTGCAGCTTCATGGTCCTCCCCGGGCCCCTTTGTAAGGTTTTACCTCATGGACATGACCGGGGGTTCTGTCTCCCAGGCGGTTCTGGGGTCTGTGGCCTTTCCTGCTTCCCGTCCTTTGGTAGGGTAGCGGGAGTGTGTGGGTATGGGCCACAGTGTGTTAAGTCACACGTGGTTCTGCCTGTGCTGTGTGTTCAAGGGGTTCTAGTTCCTCCTTGCTCGCACTCCGGTGGAGTTGACTGCACCCCCCCTTCGTTAGGAAGGATGGGGTGACAGGACTCCCCAAACCCCTTGATGTGGGCTTACGGGTCCTCAGGGGGTACATTGGTCGGGCCTCGTGTCCGCTCTAACCCATATCTCGATAGGCTTAAGAGCGGGACGCGATAAGCCAAGTACGATATATAACGATAGGTTATGTATATAACCTAGTTATATGAGTACTGGCTGAGCGTCCCGCTCTTAAGCGGCCCTGAGTCCCCTTGAGGGGTCTTTTACTGGAAACGAGATTTTGGCGAGGAAGTGTGTATTGGTGACCATGCCTACTGTCTTATAGGCTACGCCTCCATAGAGGCGGGACCCGGCAGGTGTGGGTGTACTTGTTTTTATTCGTGATGGAGTACAATAGGTACATGATATGAGGTATATCTCGATAGGCTTAAGAGCGGGACGCTCAGCCAGTACTCATATGACTAGGTTATATACATAACCTATCGTTAACGCTTTCACTACCACACTACAGAAGGTTAACCTTTCACTACCACACTACAGACGGTTAACCTGCTACTCCTGACCAGTGCAGTTAAAAACAAGGTAAATAGGGCAACTACAATACATATACATCTCTCCATGCTACACATATCATTCACTCCATACTACACTTATCATTCACTCCAAGCTACACATATCATTCACTCAATACTACACTTATCATTCACTCCAAGCTACACATATCATTCACTCAATACTACACATATCATTCACTTCATGCTACAGATATCATTCACTCCATGCTACACATATAATTCACTCCATACTACACATATCACTCACACAGTAGGCTATCCATAGTTGCTCTCAATACACATACACAGAGTAAATTGTACTCAAACTGAGTACATTTTACTCAAACTGAGTAAAATGTTACCCAGTTTGAGTCAAATGTACTCAGGTTGAGTAAAATTTACTCTGCGAAATGTACTGTGTAGAGTGCAGAGTGACAGCTCGGCTGACCAATCACCCAAATCCCAGGGTCACTACAACATTGATATATTTTGCACTTTTTATACCTGTCTAGGCACTGTTCTATACTGACCTGCACTTTTAATTACTTTTGGCAATGCTATGTGTATTGAGAGCAACTACTGTGTTTGAGTAAAATGTACTCAGTTTGAGTAAAATTTACTCTGCGAAATTGACTGTGTACCAACCTGGGGCTGGCAGGCGACGCTATTGGTCGCGCTAGCCTGGGGTTGGTACAGGGGAGGGGGCAGGGGCTGACCTGTGGGAAGGTGTTAGATCGGGGTGTTATTACACCTGAGGGTGCGCTCTCTTGGTGTATGGGGAGTTATGGAGATGAGTCTACTAATTACAGGCAGAGGTGATGCACCCCGACTTGTGTACAGAGAACCATGCCTAAGTGTTATATAAATAAGACATAAGTGAGAAATAACAACAGCCTCGGTGAGTCATTCATTAGCGAGGACGTTACACTATGATATAACCTTTCAATATAATATAACATCATGAATATAACACATCAATGTGAATATAGAGATATGATTATTGCACAGATATGATGTGTATGGGTAGTGAGACGATCACTGTTTGTTGGTGTTCTTATGGACCGGGGAAAGAAACTGTTAGGAGTCATACATGCTCCTTTCCCATTGGCTCCAGTTATTGCAGGTTCAGGGAGTGGAGATAGAACAGATGGAAGGTATTGTTGTTCTTAATTATAACTTAGCTAACGTGATCAAGCGTTTGCAGAAACAACAGCTTTGCTAACAGACAGTTACGTACAGTATCTCTCCTCTCCAGAGACGGACTTATCGTCGGCCCTGTCCAACAAACGGATAATCCTCATCGAAACATAATTCCAACATAAGGCCATCCCAAAAGGGCCATTCATTGTGACATGGCATCTAGAATGTTTTATTTTTAGGCGGTTGACACAGTGGAAGCAATAAAGGCCATGCTTGCTGTTGACACTGTAGAGCTAGTGCTAGCTGTTGACACCAGAGGTAGTGCTAGCTGTTGACACCAGAGGTAGTACTAGCTGTTGACACTAGAGGTAGTACTAGCTGTTGACACTAGAGGCAGTACTAGCTGTTGACACTAGAGGTAGTGCTAGCTGTTGACACCAGAGGTAGTACTAGCTGTTGACACTAGAGGTAGTACTAGCTGTTGACACTAGAGGTAGTACTAGCTGTTGACACTAGAGGTAGTACTAGCTGTTCACACTGTATTGGTAGTACTAGCTGTTGACACTAGAGGTAGTACTAGCTGTTGACACTGTAGAGGTAGTACTAGCTGTTGACACTAGAGGTAGTACTAGCTGTTGACACTAGAGGTAGTACTAGCTGTTGACACTAGAGGTAGTACTAGCTGTTGACACTAGAGGTAGTACTAGCTGTTGACACTAGAGGTAGTACTAGCTGTTGACACTAGAGGTAGTACTAGCTGTTGACACTAGAGGTAGTACTAGCTGTTGACACTGTAGTGGCAGTACTAGCTGTTGACACTAGAGGTAGTACTAGCTGTTGACACTAGAGGTAGTACTAGCTGTTGACACTAGAGGTAGTACTAGCTGTTGACACTAGAGGTAGTACTAGCTGTTGACACTAGAGGTAGTACTAGCTGTTGACACTGTAGAGGTAGTACTAGCTGTTGACACTAGAGGTAGTACTAGCTGTTGACACTGTAGAGGTAGTACTAGCTGTTGACACCAGAGGTAGTACTAGCTGTTGACACTAGAGGTAGTACTAGCTGTTGACACTAGAGGTAGTACTAGCTGTTGACACTAGAGGTAGTACTAGCTGTTGACACTAGAGGTAGTACTAGCTGTTGACACTGTATTGGCAGTACTAGCTGTTGACACTAGAGGTAGTACTAGCTGTTGACACTAGAGGTAGTACTAGCTGTTGACACTAGAGGCAGTACTAGGTGTTGACACTAGAGGTAGTACTAGCTGTTGACACTAGAGGTAGTACTAGCTGTTGACACTAGAGGTAGTACTAGCTGTTGACACTAGAGGTAGTACTAGCTGTTGACACTAGAGGTAGTACTAGCTGTTGACACTAGAGGTAGTACTAGCTGTTGACACTAGAGGTAGTACTAGCTGTTGACACTGTATTGGCAGTACTAGCTGTTGACACCAGAGGTAGTACTAGCTGTTGACACTAGAGGTAGTACTAGCTGTTGACACTAGAGGCAGTACTAGCTGTTGACACTAGAGGTAGTACTAGCTGTTGACACCAGAGGTAGTACTAGCTGTTGACACTAGAGGTAGTGCTAGCTGTTGACACTGTAGTGGCAGTACTAGCTGTTGACACCAGAGGTAGTACTAGCTGTTGACACTAGAGGCAGTACTAGCTGTTGACACTAGAGGTAGTACTAGCTGTTGACACTGTATTGGCAGTACTAGCTGTTGACACTAGAGGTAGTACTAGCTGTTGACACTAGAGGTAGTACTAGCTGTTGACACCAGAGGTAGTACTAGCTGTTGACACTAGAGGTAGTACTAGCTGTTGACACTAGAGGTAGTACTAGCTGTTGACACTAGAGGTAGTACTAGCTGTTGACACTGTATTGGCAGTACTAGCTGTTGACACCAGAGGCAGTACTAGCTGTTGACACTAGAGGTAGTACTAGCTGTTGACACCAGAGGTAGTACTAGCTGTTGACACTAGAGGTAGTACTAGCTGTTGACACTAGAGGTAGTACTAGCTGTTGACACTAGAGGTAGTGCTAGGTGTTGACACTAGAGGTAGTACTAGCTGTTGACACTAGAGGTAGTACTAGCTGTTGACACTAGAGGTAGTACTAGCTGTTGACACTAGAGGTAGTACTAGGTGTTGACACTAGAGGTAGTACTAGCTGTTGACACTAGAGGTAGTACTAGCTGTTGACACTAGAGGTAGTACTAGCTGTTGACACTGTAGAGGTAGTACTAGCTGTTGACACTAGAGGTAGTACTAGCTGTTGACACTAGAGGTAGTACTAGCTGTTGACACTAGAGGTAGTACTAGCTGTTGACACTAGAGGTAGTACTAGCTGTTGACACTAGAGGTAGTACTAGCTGTTGACACTAGAGGTAGTACTAGCTGTTGACACTAGAGGTAGTGCTAGCTGTTGACACTAGAGGTAGTACTAGCTGTTGACACTAGAGGTAGTACTAGCTGTTGACACTAGAGGTAGTACTAGCTGTTGACACTAGAGGTAGTACTAGCTGTTGACACTAGAGGTAGTACTAGCTGTTGACACTGTAGTGGCAGCGCTAGCTGTTGACACTAGAGGTAGTACTAGCTGTTGACACTAGAGGTAGTACTAGCTGTTGACACTAGAGGTAGTACTAGCTGTTGACACTAGAGGTAGTGCTAGCTGTTGACACTAGAGGTAGTACTAGCTGTTGACACTAGAGGTAGTACTAGCTGTTGACACTAGAGGTAGTACTAGCTGTTGACACTAGAGGTAGTACTAGCTGTCGACACTAGAGGTAGTACTAGCTGTTGACACTGTATTGGCAGTACTAGCTGTTGACACTAGAGGTAGTACTAGCTGTTGACACTAGAGGTAGTACTAGCTGTTGACACTAGAGGCAGTACTAGCTGTTGACACTAGAGGTAGTACTAGCTGTTGACACTAGAGGTAGTACTAGCTGTTGACACTAGAGGTAGTACTAGCTGTTGACACTAGAGGTAGTACTAGCTGTTGACACTAGAGGTAGTACTAGCTGTTGACACTGTAGTGGCAGTACTAGCTGTTGACACTAGAGGTAGTACTAGCTGTTGACACTAGAGGTAGTACTAGCTGTTGACACTGTAGTGGCAGTACTAGCTGTTGACACTAGAGGTAGTACTAGCTGTTGACACTAGAGGTAGTACTAGCTGTTGACACTAGAGGTAGTACTAGCTGTTGACACTAGAGGTAGTACTAGCTGTTGACACTGTAGAGGCAGTACTAGCTGTTGACACTAGAGGTAGTACTAGCTGTTGACACTAGAGGTAGTACTAGCTGTTGACACTGTATTGGCAGTACTAGCTGTTGACACTGTAGTGGCAGTACTAGCTGTTGACACTGTATTGGCAGTACTAGCTGTTGACACTAGAGGTAGTACTAGCTGTTGACACTAGAGGTAGTACTAGCTGTTGACACTGTAGAGGCAGTACTAGCTGTTGACACTGTATTGGCAGTACTAGCTGTTCACACTGTAGAGGCAGTACTAGCTGTTCACACTGTAGAGGCAGTACTAGCTGTTGACACTGTATTGGCAGTACTAGCTGTTGACACTAGAGGTAGTACTAGCTGTTGACACTAGAGGTAGTACTAGCTGTTGACACTAGAGGTAGTACTAGCTGTTGACACTAGAGGTAGTACTAGCTGTTGACACTAGAGGTAGTACTAGCTGTTGACACTAGAGGTAGTACTAGCTGTTCACACTAGAGGTAGTACTAGCTGTTGACACTAGAGGTAGTACTAGCTGTTGACACTGTATTGGCAGTACTAGCTGTTGACACTAGAGGTAGTACTAGCTGTTGACACTAGAGGTAGTACTAGCTGTTGACACCAGAGGTAGTACTAGCTGTTGACACCAGAGGTAGTACTAGCTGTTGACACCAGAGGTAGTACTAGCTGTTGACACTAGAGGTAGTGCTAGCTGTTGACACTGTATTGGCAGTGCGGGGTCATCCCTATGTTCCCCGGGTCCTATGTTCGCCGCTTAAAAAAAAAAAAGGGGTCCTATGTTCCCCGCTCCCGAAATAAAGGTTCCATGCTCCCCGGTCCCGCTCGCTCCCGAACAAAAAAAGGGTCCTATGTTCCCCGCTGAAATAACGGTCCTATGTTCCCCGCAGCTCGCCACCAAGGCTGCCCGTAAGAGCGCACCGGCTACCGGCGGTGCAACAGATTCGCACGTAAGGCCTATCAAAGATAATATTGTAGCGTTCTGTCATACCGTCATTGAAGAATGAGGAGAGTTTTATGTTTCTTTTGTGTCGTTTAATTCCAGACTCAACCGTTACATACAGGTCCAAAACACTTCGCTTGTTATGTACACACACTGTTCTCTCGCGTGTAACCAATGACAACAACATAACTTCCGGTGCCCCTCCTATATATCTCGGGGGGAAACAACAGTAGGGGTGGGAATCACCAGTTTCATCATGATACGATACGATATCGATTCTTTGGACAACGATACGATATTTGCCGATATCACAAAGTCTCTCACGATACAATACGATACGATTAGATTCAGGTGCCTGCGATCGATATGAGATGATATCATATGCCCATTTAACACAATCAGTTATGAGACTCGCCACAGGATTTTCAAAATAAGAGTATCGATATGAATCGATCTTATTACATCGCATCGATCCGATTCG
>NC_140171.1:11730379-11735379 GCF_963971535.1 Notolepis coatsorum
TTAATCTAATTAATCACATTTTAATCGCATAACCATTTTAGGCCTGATATTTTATATTCTATAATCATATTTCAAATTGCATGTGTCCGGATGTCAGAATTCAGTACTGTATCTACAAAACCTTTTGTTTAATCATCTTCCCTTTATTCATTTGCTTAGATTTTTCAGGTCTGGTCAATTTTAGCATGGTGTTATTCACAGTAAAATAAAAATAAAAAAAGGATTGAATTGATATTCTCATTTGGTTCATTACAATTTACTCAAGCCTAGTAACAGACACAGTATTTCTGACACTGGGAATACATTCCCTGAGATCCATAGATGTCCCTAGAATCAGATACCAAGAACATGCAAATGGACCATTTAAAAACAAGTTTGTAAATGTTTATTCTACGTTCTTATGGAATGAATGAGATAAAAAAATATATATATATATATATCCATATATATTTTCTTTTATTAATTGTGAGTTAATTTTCATAACGTGATAATTTGCTGTGTAATTAATTAATCTAATTAACGCGATAAACTGACAGCCCTACTTTTTACTATTATGTACCCTAATACTATACTACTATTCTTAGACTACTATCTATCTTGCTAATATGTCTATACTACTGTATGCACTACAGAGTGTAACACTCAAGCTTGATACTATTTGATGAACAACGCCACTGACCCTTAGCTGACAGACCTCTCTTGCTGACTTGTTCACAATCTGTAAATCGCTTTGGATAAAAGCGTCAGCTAAATGACTAAATTGTAAATAGTTAATGACCACTTTTAAGTAGAAAAGCCTAATGACGGACAGGGGTTGCAAATTAGCCTTGGCTAGAAATCCTACCTGCAATGCATCTGTATCTTGTTATTGTAACCAGCTACAAAGTTTTCTTTTGCATTGTCCCTGACAAATAAACAAATACATAAAAAAGAATGATAGTTATGTTAGCCTCACCTCAGAACTTGAAAGCACACTATGGCCAGTAAACAGAGTTATTGCAAAGCTAAACAGCCAGCATTAGCTGCCACTCAACACAATGAAACCAATAGCCAAATGCTTGCAGGAGGGATTGGCTGGAACAGAATACAAAATACCAGTGGGATGGTTTGATTAATAACAGATGCAATGTAGGGGTGCTATCTCGCAAGCATGAGGAGCAGCTGGTAGTGGTAGCTGTCTTGCCAATTTGTTGACTTGCTAGCATTAGGATCACAGGTCAAAGCAAAATACCATGCTGGTCTATGGTGTTTTTTTTCTAGCAGGGGTAGATATACTTAAACAATTATAATCTAATGTTTCTGGATCTCGAAAATTGCATACATTTTGTTTTACTATCATTCAGCACTAATTCAAGCTTGCTGGGAGCTTCATGCAGAGCATCAAAGGATGTTGTAGGTTATCCATCGCTAGCTGAACAGAGTCAACAATACAACAAATGATATAATCTGCATAAACATTTCTTGAGAACCATTCAACATAGAGACATATAATTTGTATAAATAGGACACAACCGAGAAAAAACCTTGTGGCACCCCTTTGGTTATTGATAGAAATTCAGATTGGGCCAGTTTGTTCTGCTGTCTGACTGAGGATGAGGCCGTAGGTGCCATAGGCACAGGCCATGGAGAACACGACCTGCCACCCCCCGCAGAATCTGAAAGCAAAAACATAGAACCCACCGATCCCCCCATAATGGCAAGGCCACCAGGACCAGAGGCAACAAAGCAGCCCACAGAAATGACACCCCCACTACTACCACGCACAAACAATCCAAGTACATTCAAACTACCCGTGTCCCCCTCCAACCACGACACGCCCCACCGGAAACTGCATCCCAGATGAAGATACAACAAAGACAAAGTGCGCAAAACACCTGAAAGACTATATACAGTTTTTAACTAATATAAGTAGGCTAAGTCAAAAACAGTTACAGACTGTTGCAGGCAGGACTGCAAGTAAGCCTCCAAACTTCCCCTGCGTTATACGTAGTTTTATCTTCAGCGAGAGCTGAAGAGAGTTCCATGCAGTAGGGGCACTATAATGAAAGGCTGATTTTCCTAGTACTGATGTGAGATAAGGAGGTAATTTCCTGTGAATGACCTTAAGGATAAATAAATACCAGTGTTGATTTCGCCTATCTTCCAGAGAAGACCAACCCATGTTCTCATAAGATGCAGTGGTGTGTATCATATCTGTCACCAGTGATAAATCTAAGAGCAGAATGATAGGCAGAATCTAGTGATTTAAGAGTCAAAGGGGCAGCATTTCTGTAAATCACGTCTCCATAATCCAAGACTGCTTCAATAACCCTCTTTCTACACATCATTGGGAAACTAGATCTATTCCTGTACAGGAAACCCAATTTTTTCCCTTGATTTACTGGCAAGGTTATCTGTTAAGGATTTGTATAGCACAACACAAGACAGGTATGAGAGTTAGCCAAAAACAGGGAAAAAAGGCAGCACTGACTCTTTAAGGGTGAAATACACTAGAGTCCATGAACAACGAAAAAATGCAGCACTGTCCCTTTAAAGGGCGAACAAAAAGTACACAGGAATAATCTTCTTGAGTTCATGAATGAAAACTAAAGTTCGGAGTCTGGTCTCGTACAGACTCACCAGAACGCTGCCGACGGGCAACACAGCAAACAATGAAAAATGAATGAAAAACAATGAAAAATGAATTTAGTTTTGCTTGCATTTACTACAAGCTTAATGCCTATAAACTCATCTTGCAGAGCATTAAATGAATGTTGTAGATTGTCAGTAGCTATTGGTACAGAATCAGTATAGTATAGATAATTCTGTCATCCACATATAAATGAGCTTGACAGCCCTTCAAGGACAAAATAATATCATTAACACTATGATCGCCGGGGACGAGTTAAGACGTCATTCCTAGCCATGCTCATTCTGCCGAAGACGCCGTAACTCGTCTTTGATGTCAATATTTCAAAAATCTGTGAGCGAAATCATATTTCCCCTCCGGAGCCCTGAGACACACTGCAAAGCTCCACTCAACTCTCTAGCGGTTCAAGAGCGCCATCTGGTGGCCGATCGGCAGATCGCCAACCGGAAATGAGCCTTTGAACCGGTAGTGCTCATCCATATGTGGTCCGGGCACTCGCTATCGTTAGAGAGACTCCGTCTTGATACAGTGAACATTGATCGGTGCAAATAACTCGAAAAAACAACATGATTTGGACGTATATACTATTATACAACCTGGAAATGGATCGGGCATTTCTCCATCCCATAATAGAAACAATTCTGTTCCACGCTCATCTGCCAGCGGCGCGAGGAAGCCACGGTAAGATTCAGCGTTATATTCTAACGTGTTCCATATAAACTGCTATGATGAACATATGACCCACTCTGGATGAATCATCTAACGCTGCCCACGGAATTATAAGCGATCCCCCGCCCATCCGGTCATCATCAGATGACACGTAGTAACTTCTAGAACCATGTCCAGTTGAAATTTTTTATCTCGCACAGATTCCTACCAAACTGTATTTGATCATCAATATAATGCATTTAGGGCTATAAATCACGTTCTGAAGAAAGCTGCAGAAAACGATAAAAACATACTTATACTTTAGACCATATTTTAGTATGAATATGTGAATGAAAAAGTTTAACGTTGCTACACCCTGAACAATACATATAGGACATTGAATGGGCCATAATAATGGCAATTTAGCAATAGAATTTAAAAAGGTATAGCCCTGCAAAGAAGGGGAACTTCTCCATAGACAAATAGAGCTGGCGAGGGATGGTAAATCATGAATTTAACCCATGGCGATCAAAGTGTTAATATAAATAGTAAATAAAACAGGGCTTAGGATCAATCCTTGTGGAACACCTTTTGTAATGGGTAATAATTCTGACTGGATTTTGCCCACTTTCACGCATTGGTTCCTGCCTGATAAATAGCTCTGGAACCAACCGCAATAAATTGAATCAAAACCAGTCTATTCAACAGAAGAGAATGATCAACCGTATCGAATGCTTTGGACAGATCTATAAATAGGGCAGCACAATGTTTCTTTTTGTATAATGCAGAAACTATATCATTTTTAACTAAAGTGGTATACTGAGATTGTACTGTGGTTGGCTCTGAAACCAGATTGATGGGGGCTTAGAACAGAGTGGTTAAAGATACATGTGTTGACTTGGTTATTCACTAGTGATTCCAGGATTTTAGCTAAGCACGACAACTTGGAAATTGGACGATAATCTTTCAGGTCAGTTCTGTCTCCACCTTTATCCAAATACTGTTGATGTAGAGAGATTAAAAATATATGCTATTTGCTCTGTGATTACTGGAGCAGCTAATTTAAGAAAGAAAGGGTCCAAGTTGTGCTCCCCTGTCGACTTTCTGGTATCAATAGACATCAACATATTCAAAACTGCATTATGAGTAATAGGCTCAAAGAGAAATGTGGTGGCAGGCCCCTCGTTGTGTTCATAACAGTCACCAGGAGGAGGCCCTTCACAGTCACGCTCACAGTCTACTTCGTTCAGATGTCCAGCTAGGGGGAAATGGCTGTTGAAAGCCAGGCAAATCTCTTTACCTTCAGTTATCAATATATATTTGACCTCTGTAGGCAGGGACATGGTAGCCTTGGTTTTTACTAGAATTGACTGCTTTCCAAAATGTTGTTGGGTCTGAGTATGAACTTGTGATTCAATCTAAATAATAGCTTGATTTAGCATTCTAGACAGATGATGTACATTTTGTTTCTTATCTGTCTAAAAGATAACCAATGGGATGGATCCCCAGAGTGTCTGACTAGAGCCCACGCTATATTCCTTTCTTTGAATAGCAATGATAGCTCAGGTGTAAACCAAGGGGTTGACCTCTCCTTCACTCCAACTTTCTTTAATTATTATTATTATTATTATTATTATTATTATTATTATTATTATTATTATTATTATTATTATTATTATTATTATTATTATTATTATTATTATTATTATTATTATTATTATTA
>NC_140171.1:11737023-11752023 GCF_963971535.1 Notolepis coatsorum
TATTATTATTATTATTATTATTATTATTATTATTATTATTATTATTATTATTATTATTATTATTATTATTATTATTATTATTATTATTATTATTATTATTATTATTATTATTATTATTATTATTATTATTATTATTATTATTATTATTATTATTATTATTATTATTATTATTATTATTATTATTATTATTATTATTATTATTATTATTATTATTATTATTATTATATTAATTATTATTATTATTATTATTATTATTATTATTATTATTATTATTATTATTATTATTATTATTATTATTATTATTATTATTATTATTATTATTATTATTATTATTATTATTATTATTATTATTATTATTATTATTATTATTATTATTATTATTATTATTATTATTATTATTATTATTTTTATTATTATTATTATTATTATTATTATTATTATTATTATTATTATTATTATTATTATTATTATTATTATTATTATTATTATTATTATTATTATTATTATTATTATTATTATTATTATTATTATTATTATTATTATTATTATTATTATTATTATTATTATTATTATTATTATTATTATATATATATATATATATATATATATATATATATATATATATATATATATATATATATATATATATATATATATATATATATATATTCAGAATTCCAACTGCATTCTCGAAGTCAACTTCCTGCCTGTTGTTGCTACGCACAACGTCCTTCACAATGCCAAAGAGCTGCTGTGTTACGCGTTGTACTAATGACAAAAACAGAAATCCAAATCGCAAGTTTTATACCATCACGGAGGAAAAAGTGGCTGTGGCTAACTTTCGGCTAACTCGCTCTGCTGTTGTGGTTGTGGTAGCTACATGCTAAGCTAACGTTAATCACATCATATCGAACCGATAGGAGCTTATCTTATCTAATCTTACGTGGATGTTTGATCGGGTAGTGGCACACGTGGTACCACCACGTAAGATTAGATAAGATAAACTCCTATCGGTTCGATATGATGTGATTAACGTTAGCTTAGCATGTAGCTACCACGACCACAACACCAGAGCTAGTTAGCCGAACGTTAGCCGCCAGCCACTTTTAACTCTGTGATGGTATAAAACTTGCGATTTGGATTTCTGTGTTTGTTTTGTTATTAGTACAAAACGTAACATAGCAGCTTCAATTTGGGTATTCGAGAGTTGGCCATGTCTGTATGGACATTATGTCAAGTCAATCAGGGGGAGCTTCTTTGAATCATATCTCGCCTTAGAATCACCAGAAAGGCTTTCGAAATAGTGAAATGCCATGTTGGCCTCAATATAATAAAAACGGACCTCAACACATGCATTTGATACTAGAAATCCGTATGGTTCCCCTATACCAAGATGGCGGCGGTCTCGTGACATCAGAGTGTCTTCGAGAATCAGCAACAGCTTGACGCTACACGGCCCCATTTAAATACAGGGACATATACCTGGATGGATATATAGGAAAACTCTTTCATCAGTGAATCTCCTAAACTCAGGACATAAGGAGAATGGGAAACGAGGCAAGCACTTAATGTCTGCACTTGTCTTCCTTCATTATGTCACTGTATTGCATTATGCACTCTATATCTGTTGGTGCACTTTAATTTTATGTAATTTCATGTGGCAGCCTCGAAGTCCAAGACTAATGGCCCTCAGGACAAATGAAGTCATCTCTCCAAGTCTTCATGTTGATAAACCCAGAGTGGAGATATATCCAAAGATATACCCAGAGTGTACATAGTTAAATAATAATAATAATAATAATAATAATAATAATAATAATAATAATAATAATAATAATAATAATAATAATAATAATAATAATAATAATAATAAAAGAGAATACAAATAATAATAATGATAATAAAAAATTATTATACACTAAAATAGAAATAATAATAATAAAATATAATACAAAAATAATAAAAAGATTATACAAAATGATAATAATCAGAAATTTTTGGGGGACACAACCACTAGACTAGAGAGGACATGGTTAAAAGAGAAAAACGTAAAATTATTAAAATTATAGATACAAAGAAATGATAGAAAAAAATAAGATATGAGCATGACAGTACAGTAAAGTAAAACTATAATGACTGGTAATTTCATGTCAGCAGTGGCTCAGGGGGTAGAGCGGTCGTCTGGTAATTGGAAGGTTCCTGGTTAGATTCCGGCTCCTCCCGGGCCAGTTTTCGAAGTGTCCTTGAGCAAGACACTTAACCCCTAACTGCTCCCGATGAGCAGGTTGGCACCTTGCATGGTCGCCTCCTCCATCGGTGTGTGAGTGAGTGAGTGAATGGGTGAATGTAAAGTTGTAAAGCACTTTGGTTAAAAGCATTTATTTACCAAAGTGAGTCGTCAAATGGTGGATACACACACACACGCACACGCACACACACACACGCACACGCACACACGCATGCACACACACGCACGCACGCACGCACGCACACACACACACACACACACACACACACACACACACACACACACAAAGAGGGAGAGAGAGAACCAGACATTTATGTACAGTATATTGGTATATTGAGAGAGACATAACACACACACACACACATAGACACAAACAATATAGAGGCACATTCTGTATATATACTTACTTACTTACTTTGGCCTTTAAATTCCCTAAGGAACACAGGCCATCGGTGAATCCCCTCCATCCGCTCCAATCGTTGCCATGACAGCCCTCCCTCCTTCATCTCCTGTTCTGTGGTTCTTCTCCAGGTGGTTCTCTGTCTTCCTGTCTTCAACTGTATATATAGAAGAGACACATATAACACACACAGACACACAGACACACAGACACACACAAACACACAGACACACAGACACACACGCACGCACGCACGCACACACACACACACACACACACACACACACACACACACACACACACACACACACACACACACACACACACACCCACACACCCACACGGACAACACAATCTCAGAGTGAGAGGCTTGACCGCTGCAGGCTGAGAATAGCTTGTCCCGAGTTGGATACGCTTCACAAAACTATTATCTCTCTCTCTCTCTCTCTCTCTCTCTCTCTCTCTCTCTCTCTACTCTATTCTCCCTCTCTTTCATTTTACACCTACCCTGCCTTCTCCTCCTCCTCTATCTCTCTGTATTCATTTATCTCTCTCTCTCTTCCTCCCCTCTTTCCTCTCCTCTGATGAGGCTCGACTCACTCAGTATTTTTAGTATTTGTGAGTAGGCGTCGCCAGGTCCTTATGAATTTTCATGGGTTTGTTCTGTGTGTAGGCTGACGAACGCTGCCCCCCCCCCCCTCTCTCTCTCTCTCTCTCTCTCTCTCTCTCTCTCTCACTCTCTCTCTCTCTCTCTCTCTCACACACACACACACACACACACACACACACACACACACACACACACACACACACACACACACACACACACACACACACACACACACACACACACACACACACACAGTTTAGGAACACAAGCACACATACTGTACACAGATACACACAAACACACGTTTAGTGTGTAGGCTGGTGCCTGGTAACAAGAATGTTTAGAGTCTTTGGAGAAGGCAAAGTGAGCAACTGACAACAAGGTCTCCAGGGTCAGGCCACGCCTCCCTCTCTCTCCTCTTACTCCTCTACACCACGTGTCTCTCTCTCCTCTTACTCCTCTACACCATGTGTCTCTCTCTCCTCTTACTCCTCTACACCTCCCTCTCTCTCTCTCTCCTCTTACTCCTCTACACCACGCCTCCCTCTCTCTCCTCTTACTCCTCTACACCTCCCTCTCTCTCTCTCTCCTCTTACTCCTCTACACCACGCCTCCCTCTCTCTCCTCTTACTCCTCTACATCACGCCTCCCTCTCTCCTCTTACTCCTCTACACCACGCCTCCCTCTCTCTCCTCTTACTCCTCTACATCACGCCTCCCTCTCTCCTCTTACTCCTCTACACCACGCCTCCCTCTCTCTCCTCTTACTCCTCTACACCATGTGTCTCTCTCTCCTCTTACTCCTCTACACCTCCCTCTCTCTCTCTCCTCTTACTCCTCTACACCACGCCTCCCTCTCTCTCCTCTTACTCCTCTACACCACACCTCCCTCTCTCTCCTCGTACTCCTCTACACCACGCCTCCCTCTCTCTCCTCTTACTCCTCTACACCACACCTCCCTCTCTCTCCTCTTACTCCTCTACACCACACCTCCCTCTCTCTCCTCTTACTCCTCTACACCACGCCTCCCTCTCTCTCCTCTTACTCCTCTACACCACGCCTCCCTCTCTCTCCTCTTACTCCTCTACACCACACCTCCCTCTCTCTCCTCTTACTCCTCTACATCACACCTCCCTCTCTCTCCTCTTACTCCTCTACATCACACCTCCCTCTCTCTCCTCTTACTCCTCTACACCACACCTCCCTCTCTCTCCTCTTACTCCTCTACATCACGCCTCCCTCTCTCTCCTCTTACTCCTCTACACCACACCTCCCTCTCTATCCTCTTACTCCTCTACACCTCCCTCTCTCTCCTCTTACTCCGCTACACCACACCTCCCTCTCTCTCCTCTTACTCCTCTACACCACGTGTCTCTCTCTCTCCTCTTACTCCTCTACACCACGCCTCCTCTCTCTCCTCTTACTCCTCTACACCTCCCTCCCTCTCTCTCCTCTTACTCCTCTACACCACGCCTCCCTCTCTCTCCTCTTACTCCTCTACATCACGCCTCCCTCTCTCCTCTTACTCCTCTACACCACACCGCTCTCTCTCCTCTTACTCCTCTACACCTCCCTCTCTCTCCTCTTACTCCTCTACACCACGTGTCTCTCTCTATCCTCTTACTCCTCTACATCACGCCTCCCTCTCTCTCCTCTTACTCCTCTACACCACGTGTCTCTCTCTCTCCTCTTACTCCTCTACACCTCCCTCTCTCTCCTCTTACTCCTCTACACCATGTGTCTCTCTCTCTCCTCTTACTCCTCTACACCACACCTCCCTCTCTCTCATCTTACTCCTCTACACCTCCCTCTCTCTCCTCTTACTCCTCTACACCATGTGTCTCTCTCTCTCCTCTTACTCCTCTACACCACACCTCCCTCTCTCTCCTCTTACTCCTCTACACCATGTGTCTCTCTCTCTCCTCTTACTCCTCTACACCTCCCTCTCTCTCATCTTACTCCTCTACACCTCCCTCTCTCTCATCTTACTCCTCTACACCTCCCTCTCTCTCCTCTTACTCCTCTACACCACGTGTCTCTCTCTCCTCTTACTCTTTCTCCTTCTCTACGCCATGCCTCCCTCTCTCCTCTTTCTCCTCCTCTACGCCATGCATCCCTCTCTCCTTCTATCCTCTCCCTCCTGCTCTATGCCACTCCTCCTGTCTCCTCCTGTCTCCTCCTGGTACTCCTGTCTCCTCCTGTCTCCTCCTGTCTCCTATTGTCTCCTCCTGGTACTCCTGTCTCCTCCTGGTACTCCTGTCTCCTCCTGTCTCCTCCTGTCTCCTCCTGTCTCCTCTTGTCTCCTCTTGTCTCCTCCTGTCTCCTCCTGTCTCCTCCTGTCTCCTCTTGTCTCCTCCTGTCTCCTCCTGTCTCCTCCTGTCTCCTCTTGTCTCCTCCTGGTACTCCTGTCTCCTCCTGTCTCCTCCTGTCTCCTCCTGTCTCCTCCTGTCTCCTCCTGTCTCCTCTTGTCTCCTCTTGTCTCCTCCTGTCTCCTCCTGTCTCCTCCTGTCTCCTCCTGTCTCCTCTTGTCTCCTCTTGTCTCCTCCTGTCTCCTCCTGTCTCCTCTTGTCTCCTCTTGTCTCCTCCTGTCTCCTCATGTCTCCTCCTGTCTCCTCCTGTCTCCTCTTGTCTCCTCCTGTCTCCTCCTGTCTCCTCTTGTCTCCTCCTGTCTCCTCCTGTCTCCTCCTGTCTCCTCCTGTCTCCTCTTGTCTCCTCCTGGTACTCCTGTCTCCTCCTGTCTCCTCCTGTCTCCTCCTGTCTCCTCCTGTCTCCTCCTGTCTCCTCCTGTCTCCTCCTGTCTCCTCCTGTCTCCTCTTGTCTCCTCCTGTCTGCTCCTCTCTCCTCTTGTCTCCTCATGTCTGCTCCTCTCTCCTCCTGTCTCCTCCTGTCTCCTCTTGTCTCCTCATGTCTGCTCCTCTCTCCTCCTGTCTCCTCCTGTCTCCTCTTGTCTCCTCATGTCTGCTCCTCTCTCCTCCTGTCTCCTCCTGTCTCCTTTTGTCTCCTCCTGTCTCCTCCTGTCTCCTCCTGTCTCCTCCTGTCTCCTCATGTCTGCTCCTCTCTCCTCCTCTCTCCTCCTGTCTCCTCCTGTCTCCTCCTCTCTCCTCCTGTCTCCTCCTGTCTCCTCCTGTCTCCTTTTGTCTCCTCCTGTCTCCTCCTGTCTCCTCCTCTCTCCTCCTGTCTCCTCCTGTCTCCTCCTGTCTCCTCCTGTCTCCTCATGTCTCCTCATGTCTGCTCCTCTCTCCTCCTGTCTCCTCCTGTCTCCTCCTGTCTCCTCCTGCACCACAGAAGACATGTGAAGTATACACTCCATTGCCCCTTGGTACATGGTAAAAAAAACGTACTTGGTAATGAAGAGATTCTAATTCTACCCCCCCCCCGCCCCCAACCTCTGCTATGACTTCTGTGTCTCCTGCCTCCTCCTCTTCTCCCCTCTCTCTCTCTCTCCTGCCTCCTCCTCCTCTCCCCTCTCTCTCTCTCCTGCCTCCTCCTCTCCCCTCTCTCTCTCTCCTGCCTCCTCCTCCTCTCCCCTCTCTCTCTCTCCTGCCTCCTCCTTTTCTCCCCTCTCTCTCTCTCCTGCCTCCTCCCCCTCTCCCCTCTCTCTCTCTCCTGCCTCCTCCTCCTCTCCCCTCTCTCTCTCCTGCCTCCTCCTCTCCCCTCTCTCTCTCTCCTGCCTGAGGCCTACTCAGATGGAGACACACTTAATCCAGGAAATTAATTATCTTCATTTATCTGCTCCATCTCATACTCCTTCTCCTGCAACGTCTGGATCTGGCAGCACGCCCATGCCCACGTCTCCGCGTGCGTGTGTGTGTGTGTGTGTGTGTGTGTGTGTGTGTGTGTGTGTGTGTGTGTGTGTGTGCGTGGCCTTAGGAATAAACATGTGTGTATGTGCCCCATAGCCTCGGGAATATGCACGTGTGTGTGTGTGTGTGTGTGTGTGTGTGTGTGTGTGTGTGTGTGTGTGTGTGTGTCTTCCGCGGGGCTACAAGGGGGCGATGTCTCTTTGCCTCGGTGTGTTAGGAGTAATTACTGTAAGCTAGATGGTGACATGTGGGGCAGTTCCATTCTATTAATTAAATAAGAGTTGCGCGTTTCTCTGGCCGTGTGCGCCGTTAGTCTGTCCATTAGACGGGGAACATATGGATGATGTCACGGAGAATTAGGACAGCGCCGGCCAGACGCCTCAGCGGGAGCTGCACACGTCAACGCCACATGTATGACACGCACGCACACACACATACATACTGTAACATAGGTACCGTACATACATACAGCATGTACACTTACTATGGCACACACGTGTGCATTATGCATACACACACACGTGTGCACAGACACACACACGTGTGCACAGACACACACATGGGCCGCATACATACACACATACAGAGACACACACACACACGGGCCACATACACACACACACACACATACATGGGCCGCATACATACACATACAGAGACACACACACACGGGCCACATACATACACACACACACACACACACACACACACACACACACATACATGGGCCGCATACATACACACATACAGAGACACACAAACACACGGGCCACATACACACACACACACACACACACACACACACACACACACACACACACACACACTCACATCCTGTCATGCATATTGGAATGTGTGAGTACAGGACTGTCACTCCTTTAAACCTCTCTCTCTCTCTCCCTCCTCATCCTCCTCTCTCTCTTCCTCTCCTCTAGGTGAGGCTTGTCGATGTGACAGATGCGCTAGCCATGGTGAGGGTTGCTTTACAGCATCGTGGTCTCTGTGTGTCTATGTGTGTGTGTGTGTGTCTTTGTATCTATGTGTGTGTGTGTGTGTGTGTGTGTGTGTGTGTGTGTGTTTTTTGAGTGTGTGTTTTACAGCACACATTACAGCAGCACACTATATCAAGGAGAGTCCTCTTGGGCATGAAGCAGACAGGAAGTGAGAGCAGCGCTGGACGGCGGCTCCAGCAGTTCGCTGATGGTTCCGTCTCACACGTGTATCATGATCCAGCTGTAGGTGAGGACGTTCTGCAGTCGGCAGCAGGTACAGTAGGCGGCACAGAGACGCGGTGGTGTACAGTACGTCGTCTGAAAGCTGGGAACCGTAAGATTCATGTGAGATGCAGCTCAGCACCATGTGTGTCTCAAGTCTCTCCAGGCATCAATCTGGGCCCGTTAGAACTATAGGCTTAGAACAGGGGTTCTCAAACTCTTTCATACCACAACCCCATTTTATTTAGGATTTTCTTTTTGGTCGACCCCACACATTTAATGTAACGCGTAATTTCAACGTGGAATTAAGGAATATTCCAAATAAAAGCACACGTTGTTGAACTCGATCATGCATATTTATTAGAACATTTTATTACAGCACTATGTTGTCAATACACATTTATAAAACGAGGCATATTTAGCCAAAATATGTTGCCAGAACATACATTTTTTAATTATTTAATTAAAAAAAATAAAAATAAATGCTTTCCTACCCACGACTCCACTTTGGGTCGCGACCCGTGGTTGGAGAACCGCTGGCTTAGAACATTATGATCGAAGCGTGTGATGGCCGTTCTCATGCTCAATTATCAAGAATTGATAAACATGGTCAAAGATCCCTCCAGAATAGACACCAATACCTTGAGAAACACCGTAGGAAAAATCCATGCTGTGATTTGGCATCAGAAACCTTTGACATTTGGAGATTCTTTTTAAGAATAGCATTTTTCGGTGATTGGATGGTGTGCACTTCTGTTCTGGAAATTGCTCAGAAACCCACCCTTATTGTGACTAAACCTAGGAATACATCGACACCTAGCCATACATGCCCTGAATCATGCCCTTGGTCTCTAGTTTGTGGTTCTAACGTTTTACAAGTCTGTCATTATCCTAGAGGTCACAATAGGTCGTTTCTACAGTGAGATCAAGTTTAAAACAATGATCACGATTTCTGGCCAAAACTGCATGGGATTAGCATAAAGTGGGCATGTATGTAAAGGGGATACTTGTGGGTACCCATATAAGGTCCAGGGTTCGATTCCCGCTTGGGGACCAGGTTTCCGCGTTGCCAGGTACCCAGGTGGGGTATCTCCCAGGCCTTTCTGTGTGGAGTTTGCATGTTCTCCCCGTGCTCGCAAGGGTTTCACCCCCGATAAGATAAACCCAATGGAAAAACATGCACAACAGATTGCTGACGCTGTCGCGTCCTTGATGAAGACGGGCAGGAGCACTTGGATTGGTCCCCGGGCGCGGTACCTTGCCGACGCCCTGTCTGCTCCCGGCTGCCCTTGGGGGGAAGGACGACGGGATGGGTTAAGAGCAGAGCTCAATCGCATCGGTGACCCTGAGAAAAAGACAATGCATGTGTGTGTGTATTCCTGTGTGTGTGTGCCGCCCATTGCATGTCCCATGTCGTTGCATGCCGAATAAAGACACTCTAAAGAGGTCCTGCATTATTATTATTATAACCCATTTTTATTCATATATCTTGAGGTCAAGGGACCCCTTTGAAAATGGCCATGGCAGTTTTCCCCTCACCAACCTTTAACCTTGGAGTGTTATTTAGCCCCCTTCCTGACCAGCTGCTAGCACGACGTGGTGGTCTGTCTTCATCTGATCCCAGTATCTTCACTGTAGCTTTGAAACTGAGCCTCTGGAAGTCAGTACCGTCAGCTGGGAGCCTCTTAGGGTTAAGACCGCAGGTCCTACCAACCAAGTACAACCTACCTGTCATCATGGTACACCGGTAAACCCACAGCTCCACTGGAATCTGTTGCACGTTGTGTTGTATATGGCTGTACTGCATATAACGAGCAGTATGCTATAGTAGACATGATGGTATTGATTTGATATATTGTTTACACTGCTTTTTTATTCTATTACATTTTTTACTTCTCCACTGTACTATAATTATGTCACCGGTATCATGTCTTATACTACCTGTACCCCCCCCCCCCCCCCCCCATCCATGCTGCTATGATGCCTGAATTTCCCAAAGGGGATCAATAAAGGAATATCTTATCTTATTGTTGTGAATGTCTGTACTGTATATAAAGACCTGTATTATTCTGCTAGACATGATGGTGTTGTTGTGAATGTCTGTACTGTATATAAAGACCTGTATTGTGGATTTGATTGTCAGGGAGGTGCTAACAAGAAATGCATGCCATGTACAAACACTCACGTGTGATGCCTGAATGGTGTAATGTAACTTGTAGGTGTGTAACGATGCGACCTCACAACGATTAAATTCGATTGCGATTCTTCAGGCAACGATTCAATGCATCATGAAATCTCTTCATTTGACCACGATTCGATTCGATAAATTTTCGATCAGTTAATTCCCCAAAAAAAGAAACGTATACACAAATGTGGCTGGGGGAACTGATTCACTCAGCATGAATGTACTATAGGTCAATAAAAACAACACAAAATATTTGTATTTTATTGTTTAATTTCGATTATAATCGATTCTAACATTTTCAAATCGATGCAGTTGAATCGTCACGTTAGAATCGATGCATTTCGATGCATCGTTATTACACCCCTAGTAACTTGTGATGTTTTCTTACCCCAGTGCTTCTCCTTGAGACAGACTTGAGAGGCCTTGGCTCTAATAGCAGGCTGATGATTTTGATATCTGGTCACCTCTGGCATGTTCATAAAGTCCACATTAGTGGTCTGAGCAGTGCAGCCCTGGCAGGAAGAAGCACCATACGAGCGAGACGCTGCTGCAACAAGGAGCCAGACAGCGTTGCGGAGAAGATACCCTTTGTGTCCGTAGTCTGAGACCTGTGTTGAACCTCTGTAATGTCTGAATCCGATAGACACGAGATTTAATATGCAGATTCAAATAAAGTATTTAAAATGTATGCATGTGAGTGTAGGTGTGTGTGTGTACAGTACTTATGTACAGTACATGTATTGTACACAAGTATGTGTGTGTGCCTGTATAGTGTGTATAGGTGAGAGTGTGTGTGTGTTCTCTGTTCCTCTCCTGTTAAACTTCAGTTTAGATTAGAGTGTCTGTCTCCTCAGAGACCAAACTATAAAAATAAAGCTTTTAGAACCAGAACACACACACACACACACTTACATGGTACAGTACATTGTTAAAGTCTACAGAGTGAGAGTGGGACGGAGATAGAGGCCTCCCAAAAAACACTGTGCCTGTTTCTGAAGTCATCAAAAAGAGAGGGAGAGAGAGGGAAAGAGAGAGATAGAGGGAGAGAGAGAGACAGATAGAGAGGGGGAGAGAGAGATAGAGAGAGAGCGAGAGAGAGGAAGGGAGTGGAAAAGAGAGATGGATGGACGGATTAGAACACGGATCTGTGTTTTTGACAGATCTTTGGGAATTCCACAATTTGATTCAATTACATCTCTTGGGGTCACGATTCAATTTAAAATCAATTCTCGATTCATCATGATTAACTAGACAATTTGATCCTAGATTGCTATTAACCTTTATGTTAGAAAGCTTGTCCCTCTGCTCTGCAATCGGTAGGATTTTGATTTATAATTATAAGGTCATGTCATGAGAAAGTTGAAATCAGAATACTGAAAATAAAAATGTAACATTAGAAGTGGGGTCATCAAAATAGATTAATTTAGATTAATTAATTATAGAAAATAACACCTTGAAATGTATCCCTGCCGCGATGACTTCCTGTCACTGAGATAACATTAAAGTGCAGAACAGATGACGTTGTGCCTAGGGATGGGTACCGAATTCGGTACTTTTGAGGTACCGAACCGAAACACGTCGGTACTACCGAGTATCGAATCAAGTGAGAAACCGAAAAAAATAATAAAAAGAAAATAAAAAAAAAGTTTTTTTATTAATATATTTTTTCCCCCTTTTTTTTTTTTTTTTTTTCCCTTTTTTTTTTCATGTCAACGTTCACACGCACAATATATGCTTACCTAGGATTTGACTTGATTCAACAACAAAGCAGTCGGAGCAATGACAAGCCGAAAACTGGGCGGCTAGGTGGTGTAGTGGGCAAGGCACTCGCCACCAGTGTGGAGACGCTAGGATTCGCGTGTTCGAATCCAGCTCTCCACATTGTTTTTCAGTTTGGCTGGTCGTCCGCAGTAATACACATTGGCCGTATTACGGGGAGGGAAAACAGAAGGGTGGGGATCGAACGTTGTGAACAAGCGACTCCTACAAGTCGGTTGGTGCGCCTGCGCAGTAGAATCAGGAAGTGTCGGGGGCAGCGTGAGCCTCCCACGCGTTACTCCTCGACACTGAGAGATCGAGCTGCGCAGGTGAAAAGATGCGACTGCTGTTACCTCAAGTACCGGAGGGGACTTGTGCTATGTATGACTTAGTCCACATTGCAGCCGGCTTGTGGGAGGCAAGAAACAGCGTTCGTGACAGGGGAGGGTTGAATTGGATGATACGAAATTGGGATGGGAGAAAATATGGAAAATGGGAGAAAAAGTGGATAAAAAAAAAGACAAGCCGAAAACTGTCGAAATTGTAGTTATTTGAAGTTTGGATTTTTTTTTACGACTGAGGTAGTTAAATAAAATTTCTTGAGACTAAAGTACCGAAAAAAGGTACTGTTGGGTACCGGTATCGATTCACAGGTACCGGTACCGGTATCGGTTCAAATGTGAAAGGTACCCATCCCTAGTTGTGCCCCTCGCTGTACTAACAGACCTCCCGGCACAGCTCACGGATGAAGGCTATTCTAAACTTTAATATAAACGCCCCTGTCTGCTGGCACAGTGACACCCCGTTGTCTTGGTAACACACAGACACCATCACAATTAACTTTATTGATGACCACTTCCGCCGACACGCTATTTGTTTATTTCTCAATGTGCCGCTTTCCGACCCAGCAGAGAGCTAGCTTGCATACGTTCCACGGGTATACATGCTATTAATTTAGATTAATTCATCACAAAGCATGTAATTAATTAGCTACATTTTCTTAATCCCTTGACAGCCCTAATTAGAAGATTGAATCTCGATTCTCGATTTCACCACCCCCAATAGACAGACAGACAGACAGACAGACAGACAGACATGTACCGTAGGCAGAGAGAGAGAGAGACGAGATCAAACAACACTGAGACCCAACCATGTAGAAAAATGTAACCTTTACTTATATACAGATTGTACAGAGGTACTGAGTGACAAGGTAGTATTTACAACAACACAACTATAGTAGCTTAGAAACCCCTGAACTCGTACACAGGTGAGATACACAGGGAGACCCTCCAGGCTGCACCTCTACTCACACCTTCCACACGCCTGACACCCAGGCTGAGCCAGGCCGAGCCACTGCTGGCCTGGGCACGCGTCCGCAGAGTCAGCCGCTCACAGTGTCAGAATTCAGAACTTCACCAGCCAAGGAAAGAAGAAAGTATACTCAAGTATATGGATCAAGACCTGTTTCGCACGTCACAGGACTTTGCGTGGCTCGGGCTGCATTTTTCGTCAAACATATGAATTACCGTTCAAAAGATCTATTTGTTGCCGTTCGAACGCCACCTCACTCGGCCAATTCCGTGTCTCGGTTCTCGAGTTACAGTACATGACGATATGTCAGGCGAGGGTCTTTTTAGGCTCCGCGCGTCAGATGACCACCCCAGACTCCCGACGGTCCAGAACTGACAATCATCCGCTGATGGCGAAAATGATTGGTCAGTGTTGTAGCCAATGAGTGGACCTTTCCAATGATATCCCACGTGGGGGGGGGGGGGGGTGCGAATAAGGGATCTAGGTGAAAGTTGAAAACCAGAAGTGAATCACACTTCGAATGAATGGCGGTGGATGAGGAAATGGATTTAGGAGAGCTTTTCTTTTTGTCGCACGGTTTACCCGGATCTATCTCGAAGACCGTTTTCTGTACAGATTTGTATAGAATTTGGACCTGTACTACATAAGACTTCAGGCTATGGATCTGCAGTGTTTTCCAGCTTATACCTCTATGCTGGAATATTGGAATATGGAATCTTGCAACCACTACAGAAAAATGTGAGTACGCAAGTTCAACTCCAGTTCATACCTGTTACTCTATTTCATTAGCACTAAAAGTGATTTTCAACCTTCAAAAGGTTATCTTTCAAAAGAGACCATGGCTCATGCATGTGCTATAAGTATAAAGCTATGCTTTGCAAAGAAAGTAAGCAGTCCTCAAGTTCAAGTTAAAAACTGCCACTTTTCTGCCCGCCTGTTAAGAGGTATTGAAACCACTTAAGTTGTACATACAGTAGTGTTAAAAGTTGTACTTAAGATGTACTTAATATGATATATTAATACTTTTGATTGTATTACTTTTGCTAAGCAAAAATAGTACACTTTTAATTAGTTCACTAAAGTACAACTTATGTTTCTTTTTAAGTGTACTTACTACTTACATTACTAATGACTATCATACTAAACATGTGTTTTGAATTAGTACATAATTATTTACATAGTGTAAAGTAGCAAAGTAAAAGTACTTTATTATTTTTGGGAGGATTTATACATAATACAGTTTTCATGTTTATTTAAACTTTTACTGCATTAAGAAGAAAACGATGATCCACTACATTAACATCGGATACCATCGTTACTCGCTACTAAATACAAGCTGAATGTTGCCTCATCGTCAGCACATATCAGTGCACAAATGGTGCTCTCGTCAAGGCAAGTTGAGGTATATCTCCCACGGGACCAGACGGCCATTTGCAATAGAGAATATTCTTCATCCTCTAGAAACGCTGCGA
>NC_140171.1:11757023-11779919 GCF_963971535.1 Notolepis coatsorum
CTCGGTCGAGCTCCAGCTCCTGTCACTCAATGACTTGGCAGGGGTGGCCAACCCGTGGCTCGCGAGCCGCATGTGGCTCTTTGCCCGTCAATGTGTGGCTCTTCCATCCAAAAAAATTATAATTATAATATATATTTTTTAAATTACAATTATTTAAAAAAATTTCATTCAAACCTACATTTCATTGTGGTAAACCTCATATTTTTATATTCAGAGGTAATTATATAGTTTACACTGTTTAATTTTCTCATATTTCTCATAATAAGCTGTCGGCTCGTCTTTGACCCGTTCCTGGTGGGAATTAGGGGCATTTTCTCTCCATGGCTGTGCTAGTGTTAACCTCATGACCTCAACCGCTCCCCCTGTACAATACAAACGTCCTTACCGGCTACGGGATCTAGACCCCCTACCTTTTGACAGTACAGTTTCTGGAGAACGTAGGGATGACCGTTAGAAATCATAGTGCAACAAGAGAGAGCGTCCTGGAGAGAGAGGGAGAGAGAGGGAGAGAGAGGGAGAGAGTGGGAGGGAGGAGACGCTGAGGGGCAGGCGGGGGCGAGGTGTGTGTGTGTGTGTGTGTGTGTGTGAGAGAGTGCACGTTATCTCAGAAGAAGTGGGGGGGGGGGGGGGGGGGGGTTCTCGTTTCTCTCATCTCCAATCTCCAATCGGCTGGGCGGAGGGGCGGGGCTTGTCTGTGTCTGGAAGGGGAGGAAGTCTTGTCCTCCCTGAACGCTGAAACGTCCGAGTTGTCCTTCTCGTGTGACGTGCCGCCAAATCCCGCTGTCGATAACTGGACACACACACACACACACACACACACACACACACACACACACACACCTACACACACACACACACACACACACACACACACAGTCCCTCATGTGCCACTGGCTGGGTGTCTTCTTGTTGGACCCGTAGTCTGTTTGTCCTTGTCAACCCAGGAGCCAATACACACACACAGACACACACACAGACACACACACACACACACACACACACACACACACATACTCTCCCCCTTTTCACATGGTGCTTCTAGGTGTCCCTTGACCCCCTGACCCCCTGAAACATCATCGGTGACGTATAGTCTAGAGCAGACAGTGGCCCTGACACTCATATATATATATGTGTGTGTGTGTGTAGTGTGTGTGTGTGTGTGTGTGTGTGTGCGCACGCGCGTATACATGTGTGTGTAGAATCAGAGATCCTCCGCCCACACACACACCTCTGTCTCTGCATGCGTACACGTGAAACGTGTGCTTCCGTGAGGGCGGCGCGGTGCGCGCGTGTCTCTCAGACGTCAGACTCAATGCTGGGCATGCGGCGGTAGAGGCGCGGCCTGTTGCCCCCGGCGCTGGAGGCGCGCGGAGCCGTCACGTAGCCCATGGGCAGCGCGGCGGCCGGGGGCACCATGTAGGCCACGACGGCGGGCTCCTGCGGCGGGTAGAACCCCTGCTGCTCCACAACGTGGCCGCCGTGGTTGACCATGCCACCATGTTGACCACCGCCGTGGTTGACGATATGGCCGCTGTGGTTGACCGCATGGCCGCCGTGGTTGACCGCATGGCCGCCGTGGTTGACCGCATGGCCGCCGTGGTTGACAACATGGCCGCCGTGGTTGAGGAGGTGGCCGCCGTGGTTGCCGAGGGACAGCGGCACCAGCTGCTTGTAGAGCTCGTGGGCCGAGGCCCTCTGAGCCATGCGCACCGCGGCCTGGGAGGCGGGCTGGCGCGGCGCGGTGCCCGGGGCCGACTGGAGGAACGGGTTATGCGAGGGCCGGTCGGGGAACAGGCTCTTGGAGCGCCGGGGGAGGGGCATCGGGGTGGTGTCCAGGCTGTGGCGGGACGGCGAGGGCGAACGGGACGGCGGGGTGCGGGCACAGTAGGCGCGCTCGGAGCGCATGGTGAGCACGTTGGCGTAGGGGCCCTCGTCCAGCGGGAACTGCCGGTGGTCCCTGTCGGCGGCGGCGGCGACGGGCCCCCACAGGTGGGACACGGAGCGGGGCTGCTGCTGCTGCTGCTGCTGGCGCTCGGGCACGCCGTCCGGAAGCACGTTCTCGTAGGAGGGCTGGCGGCTGAGCTGGAGGCGCGAGGAGGAGGAGGAGGAGGCGGGGAGGGGAAGAGGCGCGGGGGAGGCCTCGAAGTGGCTGACCAGCCCGTCGCCCTCGCCCACCAGCCCCAGCTCACTCTGCGGGAGGTAGTGGGTGAACATGTCCCCGCCGTGAGGGTGCGCGTGGGAGTACTGCGCCGCGTGGAGCTGGTCCTCGCTGATGTCGTACAGGTCGCCCAGGTGGGTGCAGGCCTCGCAGCGGGTCTGAGAGCTGCGCACCGTGTAGAGGCCGGAGTAGGCGCTCATCTTGGCCAGGCACGAGCGACAGTGGCTGGGCCGGGCTCCAGGGGCCGGGGGCCCCCCTCCGCCGGGGCCCTCGAACGAACCTCCCTTGTCCTTCACACTGGTGGGGCGTGCAGAGAGAAACACGTCATTACACTTATCACACACGCAGACGGAATACAAAGAAGATAGTGGAGAATGTATTTAGATGGTTTCATTCCCTACATGTATACGTTGTTGTTGTTGTTGTTGTTGTTGTTGTTGTTGTTGTTGTTGTTGTTGTTGTTGTTGTTGTTGTTGTTGTTCTAAGTCAAAGCGTTAACTCATTCGGGGCCAACAACGTGTTTGCGAGCCAACCGTTAACGGCAACGTACAGGTCCGTGACATCGAATAGAATATTAAAATAGAAAAAAGGTAAAACGATCCAAAAACGTATATATAAGTTATTTGGCCCTTAACTCATTCACTGCCAACGACGAGTATACTCGTTATTGGCCGCCAATCGTTGGACGCCAACAACGAGTATACTCGTTATTTGATCGTTATTTCTTTTTTCGCTATTTCCATTCATTATCCATCCAGGAAGGCTAGTGTTACCATAGGGAATGAGTTTGAGATAGCAAAAGTCCAATACCACCGCCTGGTGGTATGCGGCCGATGTTGCACTTCCTTTGAGACTCTGTGCATGGGGCTGTGCGTTGATGAAATGCCTCCGGGCGGACTTTTCTAGTAACCTGGATCAAGGGCTTCACCCGATTGCATTGAATCGCTTTCGGGACCCCCGATTCATTATTCTGTGGTGGGTTATGTCGTGGGCCAAATGGACATACGATCTACCAGATGGCAATCAAATAATTGGAATATTCTTTTTGGAATCCCACCGGCCACAGGTATGAGCAATTTAACGTCAATTTCAGCTTGATTGTGCCTTGTTTTCATAGCCATCACCCTGATCAGCGTACGTTGTTGTACTAACAAATGCCGTTATTGACAATCAATTAATCAGAAACTACCTCCCCCCTCCTTTCATGCATTCATGATGGAACATTATATACCGATCATATGCATTTGAATTTTAATTGTAGCGGGTATAGGGACGAAATGCCAATGGATTACATATAATATACGTTGCGGGCTATTACTAGCCTCCCAGGAATTACCCTAAACCGCTCTAAAACCATACTTATATTCGGTATAAAACTGGAATATATGGATGGAATTTTTTTTTTCACATCTTGAAAGATAGATACTCGATGTCAAATGGGCCATAGCATTGCATCCATAGCTATAATATACAATATAGTTATAGCCCTGCAAACAAGGTGACCGACTCCATTGGTTTAATGCGTGGCAGCACATAGCCATATCCCGTTCCCAGCGTGGCAGAGAAAGAGTTAACTCATTGACCGCCGGGGATTAGCCTTATCCTGTGGTAGCTACTGCCACGCTGTAAACGATGAGAGAGCTAAATCTATATTCTATATTATAGCCATGGATACAATACTATAGTCATTTGACATTGAGTTTCTTCCGGTCAAGATGCAAAAAAAGAGATAATTTTTCCATCCATACATTCCCGTGTTATACCGTGGTGAATGTAAGTATGGTTTTAGAGCGGTCTAGGGTTATTCATGAAATGCTTAGTTATGGCAGTATACGTCGATTCCATTGTAGACGTTGCCGTTTCTTGCCTGAACCCGCTATTGTCCCGAAATCAAATCTAGATCATAGCTATTATGTTCCATCATGAATGCATGAAAGGGGGGGGGGGTCGTTTTTTGATGATTTGATTGTCAGTAATGGCATTCACATTGAACACTAAAAACGGTTATCAGCCTGATCGGTATGAAAGCATTGCAGGATCAAGCAAACATTTTACGTCAAATCGCCCTTACCTGTGGCCGGGAGTAATCCAAAAAGAATATTCCAATTGTTTGATCGCCATCTGGTATATCCAATGTCCATTTGCTCGACGGCATAATCTAACCCGAAACCCTTGGCCATCCCACAGCCCAGGATACAATGTTAGAAAGGGTGCTCGATACCGCCGTCTAGTGTGATGCAGCCGGTTTTGCAACAATGCGATTCCCAATGTTAACCCCGAGTCAGTGGGCCTGTAATGAATAGAAATATCGAATAAAATAAATAACGATCAAATAACGAGTATACTCGTCGTTGGCATTCAACGATTGGCGGCCAATAGCGAGTATAATCATCGTTGGCAGTGAATGAGTTAAAGAGCTGCTCAGTAAACAAAATGTCACCACGGGGATAAGTCGAGGGCATGAATAAACCCTAAACGCATCGTCTAAAAACACCCTGCAGTCACAGAGAGTGTTGTTGAAATGTATTTGCATGATGTAGCATCAAGTAAAACACATGTGATGGGGGAAGTGCGAGCGTCTGGGAGGCGCTCAGGTTTCAAACTACTCACAGAAAAATGTATCACACTAAGTGATAGAAATGGAAGGCAGACTCTTCACAGCAGACAAGCCGGCAGAGTCTCTAGCTAAGAAACATCTCTATTAGACCATAGATATATATATAATAACAACGGCTCCCGCCTCTGAAATACACACTGGAGAGTTTTGATTATCTGACGATTGTCTCACTGTGAGATCTACGCTAAATGTGTGGTTTAACAAACTACTGACTCCTACAACGAATGCAGGTCAATTATATCGGAAAACAACTACAGAAACTACATTGAGTACAACATTTGTCATATACTGTATTAGGTACATGGAGCAACAACTGAACAGAGCAAAGTGAAGTACCCATCTATATGTAGTGAACTGGCTGTTAACTGGTGTGTTTTAGGTCTAAACTCATCTATATGTTACCTGGTGTGTTCCATGTATAAACTAATCTATATGTTACCTGGTGTGTTCCATGTCTGAACTCATCTCTGCGTACAGTAGTGACTGTTACCTGGTGTGTTCCATGTCTGAACTCATCTCTGCGTACAGTAGTGACTGTTACCTGGTGTGTTCCATGTCTGAACTCATCTCTGCGTACAGTAGTGACTGTTACCTGGTGTGGTCCATGTCTGAACTCATCTCTGCGTACAGTAGTGACTGTTACCTGGTGTGTTCCATGTCTGAACTCATCTCTGCGTACAGTAGTGACTGTTACCTGGTGTGTTCCATGTCTGAACTCATCTCTGTGTACAGTAGTGACTGTTACCTGGTGTGTTCCATGTCTGAACTCATCTCTGCGTACAGTAGTGACCGTTACCTGGTGTGTTCCATGTCTGAACTCATCTCTGCGTACAGTAGTGACTGTTACCTGGTGTGTTCCATGTCTGAACTCGTCTCTGCGTACAGTAGTGACTGTTACCTGGTGTGTTCCATGTCTGAACTCATCTCCACGTACAGTAGTGACTGTTACCTGGTGTGTTCCATGTCTGAACTCATCTCTACGTACAGTAGTGACTGTTACCTGGTGTGTTCCATGTCTGAACTCATCTCTGCGTACAGTAGTGACCGTTACCTGGTGTGTTCCATGTCTGAACTCATCTCTGTGTACAGTAGTGACTGTTACCTGGTGTGTTCCATGTCTGAACTCATCTCTGCGTACAGTAGTGACTGTTACCTGGTGTGTTCCATGTCTGAACTCGTCCCTGCGTACAGTAGTGACTGTTACCTGGTGTGTTCCATGTCTGAACTCATCTCTATACGTACAGTAGTGACTGTTACCTGGTGTGTTCCATGTCTGAACTCATCTCTGCGTACAGTAGTGACTGTTACCTGGTGTGTTCCATGTCTGAACTCATCTCTATGTACAGTAGTGACTGTTACCTGGTGTGTTCCATGTCTGAACTCATCTCTATGTACAGTAGTGACTGTTACCTGGTGTGTTCCATGTCTGAACTCATCTCTGCGTACAGTAGTGACCGTTACCTGGTGTGTTTGTAGGTGCTGTACTTCTTGTCCTTCAGAGAGTGCAGGTCGGCCTCGGCACTGTGGCTGTGGTGCAGCAGGCTGGCGCTCAGCTGCAGGATGGGGGCCTGGTCGGCCTGGTGGGAGGAGTGTGTGTGTTCGGGTGGGAACAGGTCAGGGGCGTAGCTGTGGTCGTCGCTTCCCCCCTGGCCGTCGCGCTGGTACAGGGGTGCTGAGTGGAGGCTGCCCTGGTCCGCGTCGATGGAGAAGATCTTGGACCCTCCCCCCCCACCTCCTCCTCCTCCTCCTCCTCCTCCTCCCCCTGCTCCCCCCCTCTTCCTCAGCTGGTTGCCTGGTTTGAAGCCCCCCCTGGTTGCCATGGATTCAGACTCCTTGTGTGAGGGGGGCCTGCTGGAACACTCGGAGATATCGGAGTGGGGCGTGTCTTCTGGAAGATAACGCTGGCTCTTCATTGGTGCAGGGACAGGCCCCGGGGTCGGGGTCGGGGCCGGGGCCGGGCCGGGGCTGGGGGCGGGGGCGGCCCCCGGCGACGAGACAGACGGCTGGGTCTTCAGGGTCTCCACGCTCTTCTTCCACAGGGCACGGGGTTTGGAGGCTTGCACAGGCGGGGGTCCAGCCAGGCGAGGTTTTCCGTTGTCATTGGTGACGGGAGGCTGAGGCTTGTTGGGGCTGGTCTGGAGAGCGGGGCCTTTGGGTTGCCCGGGAAACGGCGCAGCGTTGTTAAGGGGGTCTTTGTGTCGGCCGGTCCATGACATGAAACCCTGTAGACCTGTGGCGTTGCTATAGAGACCGGGACCCTTTGGAGACAGGCTATGGAGAGAGTTACCTAGGAGATGAGGAGAGATACAGATAGATGGAACACCTGGATAAATGCACGTATGTATTGTCTGGCTCTTACTACTATATCTAACAGCCTGTATAACATCTCACAATATGCCATGTTTCACATCATCTATTTCTCACCTCGATGTAAACAATATGAAGACGAGAACACGATGAAGTAAATACACACAGGTGGACTATAGACCAGACGGCTGTGACAATGACACATTCAGTCATGCATAGTAACGCATAGCCTTTTATAGTGCTTGGTTTCCCCCTCAGGTCTAAGACCTACAACGTATATTTACTCAATGTACAATGTATTACCATTCTCTTTTCCAAAAAGCTTTATTTTCAATTGTCCTCCATCAATAACAGTTAGTTCCACATTGCTAAGCAATGTATGCTACCAGTTCCTGTTCTGGACGGTGACAACGTAATTGATTGATTGATTGAATACTTTATTTTGACACAATCGTAGGACAAAACATTTAAAAGACAAAACAATAACAGTGTCAACACGCTGGTCAAAAATGGATAAAACACAATAAAGCCAAGGCTTGTTTCCATTGTGGTCCATACATGGAACATAAAAAGGCACAGAAACACAAATGGACATGTACACTATACAGGACACATCCTAAAAATGTGTATAAAAACACCTAACCTGACAACTCATACAGTTAACTAATGTTAAAAGAAAATCCGCAAACCCTTAAAAGCAACTCATGACAAAAGAAATAAAAGCCAAGTTATGATAAAAGAGATAAAAAACATATTAAGACCAATTTGTTTTTAGGGCGGATTTAAATCCGAGAGGGGAGTTCAGGAGTTTTATGAATGTTGGCAGGGCATTCCACATTACCGTAAACAGTCTAAATGGACTGCGTTTGATTCCCCCCTCAGCTATGGATCTTGGACTATACAGTATGGCATGGTAATTGCAAAGAAATGCATTTTAATGCTGTGGAACAAAGACAAAGTACCACTTTTCCAAACCTGGTTGACAGAACTCATTAATATGCTACACATGGAGAGAATACGCTATGAGAACGCAGGGCAACCCAGTAAATTTAAAGACATTTGGCAACCTTTTCTTGACTATCTATCTTAAAACTAACAAACGACTAGATACAATATATACTGTAGATATCTAAAACAATGTGAATTTATAGAGCACTGTTTGTTGTGTGATGTTTCTTCCCTCGGCTCATTGCTCTATAGACATCAACTAAAGGGACTCTTGATGACCTGATGGTATTTTGTACAAAGACTATAACTGGACTATGTGGACTGAATGTCTATTATAGATATATATTCTCAATCTCTGATTTGATGTGTCTATGTCTAACACTGGTAAGAGACACGAAGGAGTGACTGGTTATCTTGTTTTTTTTATTTAAATTTTTAATTTATTTCTTTTGGGAGGGGGGAGGGTATATATATTTTATTTTGTGTCGCTGTGATGTCTTGATTTTGTCTGTCCCGTCTGCTTTGTTTGTATCTGTTAAAACATTGAATACAAATAATATCAAGCTATGGATCTTGGCAAACACTGCAACGGGCTCCAAGCCGTTCCCCTATAGCAACGCGGCTCCACTGAAAGCGCTCACCTTTCCCCGACATCATGTCCATGATGCTGGGCTGCAGCACCACGGTGTTGCGCTTGCTCGGGGACGACATGGTGAGGGACTTGGCCGACTTCAGCAGGTGCAGCATGTTGGCCTGTGGACTGAAGTCCAACTCTGGGGACTTCTTCTTCATGTCTATGTGGACCCCGTGAATACAACTCCATATGCCCTGAGGAGAGAAGAGAGAGAGAGGAGGGGAGAAGAGAGGAGAGGAGGGGGTAAGAGAGGAGAAGAGAGGAGAGGAGGGGAGAAGAGAGGAGAGGAGGGGGGGAGCAGGGAGGAGAGGATGGGGGAGAGGAGAGCAGAGGAGAGAAGAGAGAGAGAGGAGGGGGGAAGAGAGGAGAGGAGGGGGGAAGAGAGGAGAGGAGAGAGGGGCAGAGGAGAGGAGGGGGGGAGAGAGGAGCAGAGAGGAGGGGGGAAGAGAGGAGAGGAGGAGAAGAGAGGAGGAGAGAGGAGAGGAGAGGAGAGGAGAGAAGAGGAGGAGAGGAGATGAGAGGAGATGAGAGGAGGGGAGAAGGGAGGAGAGGAGCAGTGAGGAGCAGAGGAGAGGAGGAGAGGAGATGAGAGGAGGGGAGAAGGGAGGAGAGGAGCAGAGAGGAGGAGAGGAGGAGAGGAGATGAGAGGAGGGGAGAAGGGAGGAGAGGAGGGGGAAAGAGAGGAGAAGAGAGGGGCAGAGGAGAGGAGAGGAGATGAGGAGAGGAGATGAGAGGAGAGGAGGGGAGAAGGGAGGAGAGGAGGGGGGAAGAGAGGAGAAGAGAGGAGCAGAGGAGAGGATAGGAGATGAGAGGAGATGAGAAGAGATGAGAGGAGGGGGTGGAGAGAAGAGGAGATGAGAGGAGGGGAGAGGAGGGGGGTGGAGAAAAGAGGAGAGGAGATAAGAAGGGAGGCGAGGAGAGGAGATGAGAGGAGGGGGGACGAGAGGAGAGGAGAGGAGAAGAGAGGAGCAGAGAATAGGAGAGGAGAGGAGAGGATAAGAGATGAGAGGAGAAGGGAGGAGAGGTGGAGAGGAGAGGGGAGGAGATGAGAAGGGAGGAGAGGAGGGGAAATTAATGGGGAGAAGAACAGACATGAAAAAGAGAAAGAGAATAGAGGAAATGAGAGCCGAAAGAGGAGAGGTGAGGAGAAGAGGGATGTAAGCAAAGGATAGAAGAGAGGAGAGGAAAGGAGACAGGAGAGGAAAGAAGAGAGGAGAGGAAAGAAGGCAGGATAGGAAAGAAGGGAGGAGAGGAAATAAGGGAGGATAAGAAAGAAGGGAGGAGAAGAAAGAAGAGAGGAGAGGAAATAAGGGATGAGAGGAAAGGAGAGAGGAGAGGAAAGAAGGGAGGAGAGGAAAGCAGAGAGGAGAGGAAAGGAGAGGAGATCAGAGGAGCGGAGAGGGGGAGAAAGGGAGGGAGGGAGGGAGGGAGGTTATGTTGTGAGACAAGTGAATGAATGAATGAATGAAAACTTTATTTAACAGATTGCAGAATGGGTACAATACAGTACGGCTCAATACACACAATTGTTAAGGGGATGCAGACCAGAGAAAGATGTTTGTCTTGTTTACATCAGGGTCCCCCATTTTCAATTCATAGTGACATTTATGACATACACAACATACATGACATCATGACATTTATGGCATAGGGACATACATGACATACAGGTATATAGTACTGTTACATTTGTGACATATATGATATGCAAATATACAGTACTGTTACCCATAGATCCTGACAGAGAGTATATACATATGATGGGGAGGAGACTGTACATTAGGAGGGGGTGGGTGGGTGGGAGAGAAATATACATACGGTGGGGAGAGAATATATACATACGGTGGGGAGGAGACTGTACATTAGGAGGGGGTGGGTGGGAGAGAAATATACATACGGTGGGGAGAGAATATATACATACGGTGGGGAGGAGACTGTACATTAGGAGGGGGTGGGTGGGAGAGAAATATACATACGGTGGGGAGAGAATATATACATACGGTGGGGAGGAGACTGTCTATTAGGAGGGGGTGGGTGGGCGGGAGAGAAATATACATACGGTGGGGAGAGAATATATACATACGGTGGGGAGGAGACTGTCTATTAGGAGGGGGTGGGGGTGGGGGGGTTTGGACATTTACGGTGGCCAGTTTCGAATTGCAGCCTCCAACAAGTGACCTCACTGGCCAATTAAAAAATGCTCAAACAAAGCCTTGCACAGAAATGATCCATTTACAAGTCAAGATGTAAAGCAACCAGGGCGACCCCCCCCCCCTTGTCCCCCCTGTGTCCCCCCCTTGTCCCCCCTGCTGCCAGGCCGCGCGGCGCGGTGGGTCCGCTGGAGATAATGATCCCCCTTGAGGTGAACCGTTTCTCAGAAGGAGCTCAGAAAATGGAATTGGGGTGATGATGTCACTGAAGGAGGCTTCTGAGTCCGGAGGCTGTTTCTCCACTTAACCTACTGCCTGCTGTTCAGAAGGCACACACACACACACACACACACGCGCGCGCACGCACACACACACACACACACACACACACACACACACTCATGATCGGAAGATCACCGGTTCGAGCCCCGGTCAAGGCCGTTGTTGGAAAGTGGTGTTGTTGTCCAGCAGGGGGCACTCTGTCCTCTGGACTAGTCAGTAACAATGCCCCTGTTACAGTGATAGGGACACCGTACAGCTACGAGTGCCGTCCATCGGATGAGACGCTAAACCGAGGTCCTGACTGAATCTCGGTCGTTAACATTAGCACAGCCATGTATAAAATGCCACTGATTCCCGCCAGGAACGGGTCAGATGACCCGACAGCTTATATGAGAAATATGAGAAAAATAAACAGTGTAAACCAGGGGTCTCAAACTCGCGGCCCGCGGGCCAATTGCGGCCCGCTGGATGATATTTTGCGGCCCCCTACTTGACATCAAAGTTGTCCACGCGCAACTTGTTGCCGAGTCGTTGTGCGAGTTGGATGTTTTATTTATTTTATCACTTGTAGGCTACCATAGCACAGGCTCATGACAGCAACCTTACGTTAGTGACTTGGTTGAAACGTGATTTTGGAGTGATACCAAGTGGAAGGAAAATATATCCAGTGCGTATGGCAGGCATCCTCGAAATTCTCCGCTGTCTCCTCTGCAAGCGGTGCTCTGCCTGTCTGTGTCTGTCTACTCTGGTCCAATCACATTCAGCGTCCCGTCAGCGTTTCTCCCCCCCACCCACAGTCTGCGAATTAGAGCAGAGTAGGGCGGGTTTTCACGGAATGAGTGTTGTCTCTTTCAGCGGGGCTGAGTCAGAGCGAGAGTTGACAGCGCATCTACTGGTAGTCTAATCTGCAGGTACTGTAGCTAGTAACCTCGTTCCCAGTTTTACAGTATCTCCGTGAAATAAATGTAGCTAGTAGCCTAGTTTCGCCAGCAGGCAGTTAGTAGAAAAATATGGCATGCTCATGCTGAATGGACTGAAAAATATGCGTGCATCCTCCCAGCACCAAACCAATGTGCCTAATATGCCAAGAAACGGTAGCTCTTGTGAAGAGTGGCAATTTGAAACGCCACTACGAAACAAAACACAGTTATTTTGATGCAGCCTTTCCTCAAAATTCAGTGCTAAGAACCACACAAATAAATGGAATGAAATCATCATATCAAGCTGCAAGCAGAATTATTGTTAAAGCTATGTCACAATGAGAAAAAGCAATCAAGTCCTCACTCAGTGGCATAACACAAGAAGCCATTCTCTGATGCATACATAATAAAATAATGTATGACTGAAGTGATGGAGACCATGTTTGAAGGCAAACAAAAGCAAATCCTCCTCAGATAGCACAGCAACCAGAATAACTGAAATACTGGCTGATGATTTGATTAAACAGCTTTGTGATAGAATAAAAAAAAATGCACAGTGCATTTCCATAGCTGTGGATGAGTCCACTGACACCACTGAGAATGCTCAGTTGCTGGTGTTTGTGAGGTTTTAGTGAGTTTGTGAGAAGATTGGATCAGTTGTACTTTTTTTTGGAATACTTGAAACCCTTTTTTTGTGGAATATTTGATTCACCCAGACTCTACCTCCAGCGGCCCCAGGTAAATTGAGTTTGAGACCCCTGGTGTAAACTATATAATTACCTCTGAATATAAAAATATGAGGTTTACCACAATGAAATGTAGGTTTGAGTGACATAAAAAAAAAAAAAAAAAAAAAGAGGATGGAAGAGCCACACATTGACGGGCAAAGAGCCACATGCGGCTCGCGAGCCACGGGTTGGCCACCCCTGCGATAGACGCTGGCAAAGTGCTGTGACTTTCGTCTGTTCCAACAGCCCATATGTGGAATAACGTTCTAATTACATTTTCCTGAAGTCATTTTGAAATTTCAGAAACCGTGCCAGATAAAACGGGTACTTTTAGGAAAAGTCATTGAGTGACAGAGCTGGAGCTCGACCGAGTGACGAGGATACATTTATTGAAAATGCCTAGGGGTCATTTGACCCCTTGTCGGCTGTGCTAGTGTTAAAGAACCTAGAACGCCTATCGTAAAGAGTAGGGGGTTCCCCGACGTTCCTGGCCACATTCCCAATCAGGTCTCTGACATCAAGGCCACCTAATCATCCCTTCCCCTTAATTGGCTGATATCAATCCCTGTCTCCTGAGCCGTTCAGCCATTGTGTAGTGTGATGTGTTGCTGGTATGGCAGCCATTGAGCCTGCGTAGCCCAAGGTTGGCTGCTAAGGAGGCAATTTCCACCCTACATTGTGGGGAGCGCTTTGAGTGTCTAGAAAAGTGCTATATAAATGTAATGATCATTCATTCATTCATTCACACACACACACACACACACACACACACACACACACACGCGCGCATGCACACACACACACACACACACACATACACACACACACACACGCACATGCACACACACGTACACACACACGCACACATACACACACACACACAAGCGCACAAACACACACACGTGCATGCACACACACACACACACACATACACATACGTACACACTTTCTGTAAAACACTTACCGCGTTAACTGCTACTCGCCCGGAATAAAAGCCCTTTCTGACACAGTGACAAGACACGTAAATAATGAAGGGATGGTCTTTATGTGTGTGTCTGTGTGTGTCTGTCTGTGTGAATGTCTGTGTGTGTGTGTCTGTGTGTGTGTCTGTGTGTGTCTGTGTGTGTGTCTGTGTGTCTGTCTGTGTGTGTGTGTGTGTCTGTGTGTCTGTGTGTGTCTGTGTGTGTCTGTGTGTCTGTCTGTGTGTGTGTCTGTGTGTCTGTCTGTGTGAGTGTCTGTGTGTGTCTGTGTGTGTCTGTGTGTGTGTCTGTGTGTGTCTGTGTGTCTGTCTGTGTGTGTGTCTGTGTGAGTGTCTGTGTGTGTGTCTGTGTGTGTCTGTGTGTGTCTGTGTGTCTGTCTGTGTGTGTGTCTGTGTGTCTGTCTGTGTGTGTGTCTGTGTGTGTGTCTGTGTGTGTCTGTGTGTGTCTGTGTGTGTGTCTGTGTGTGTCTGTGTGTCTGTCTGTGTGTGTGTCTGTGTGTCTGTCTGTGTGTCTGTCTGTGTGTGTGTCTGTGTGTGTGTCTGTGTGTGTCTGTGTGTGTGTCTGTGTGTGTCTGTCTGTGTGAGTGTCTGTGTGTGTGTCTGTGTGTCTGTCTGTGTGTGTGTGTCTGTGTGTGTGTCTGTGTGTGTGTCTGTGTGTGTGTCTGTGTGTGTCTGTCTATGTGTGTGTCTGTGTGTGCTGTGTGTGTGTCTGTGTGTGTACGTCTTTGTGTGTGTCAGTGTGTGTCCGCCTGTGTGTGTGTCTGTGTGTTTCCGTCTGTGTGTGTTTCCGTCTGTGTTTCCGTCTGTGTGTGTTTCCGTCTGTGTGTGTGTCCGTCTGTGTGTGTGTGTGTGTGTGTGCGTGTGTGTGTGTGTGTGTAAGTCTGTGTGTGTCCGTGTGTCCGTCTGTGTGTGTGTGTGTGTCCGTCTGTGTGTGTGTCTGTGTGTCCGTCTTTGTGTGTGTGTGTGTCCGTCTGTGTGTGTGTCTGTGTGTCCGTCTTTGTGTGTTCCAGTGTGTGTCCGTCTGTGTGTGTGTGTGTCTTTGTGCATATACGACTGTGTAGGTGTGCCACGTGTGTGTGTGGACACGTGCGCGTGTGTGTGGGCGGACGGACGCGCATGTCTGCGTCTCACCTCACTGCACCAGCAAGCGTAAGAGTTTTTGACCATTTTGAACTTATATAGCTGTGTGTGTGTGTGTGTGTGTGTGTGTGTGTGTGTGTGTGTGTGTGTGCATGCCTGTGTGTGTGTGTGTGTCTACATTCTCATCCTCTTAGCCGTTAGATTCCTCTCCTCAACCCCCACAGTGGAGTGGAGGGGCTCATCTCTGCTTCAGCTGGGGTCTACTCTATTATCCCTCTCTTCTCTCTCTCTCTCCCTCTCTTCTCTTTGTCTCTCTCAATCTCTGTCCTTTCTCTCTCTCTCTCTCTCTCTCTCTCTCTCTCTCTCTCTCTCTCTCTCTCTCTCTCCCTCTCTCTCACTCTCCTCTCTTCTCTTTGTCTCTCTCAATCTCTGTCCTTTCTCTCTCTCTCTCTCTCTCTCTCTCTCTCTCTCTCTCTCTCTCTCTCTCTCTTCCTCTCTCTCTCTCTCTCTCTCTCTCTCTCTCTCTCTCTCTCTCTCTCTCTCTCTCTCTCTCTCTCTCTCTCTCTCTCTCTCTCTCTCTCTCTTTCTCTCTCTCTCTTCTCTCTCTCAATCTCTGTCATCTCTCTCTCAATCTCTGTCATCTCTCTCTCTCTCTCGCCCGCTTTCTTTTTCCCTTTTCTCTCATCACAATCTAATTATTTCTTTATCTATCTATCTCGCTCTCTTCTCCCTTTTATCTCTTCATCTCTCTATATCTATCGATCTAGCGTTTGTTCTCTCTCTCTCTCTGTGTCTTACTATTCTATTTACCTGTAGTGTATTTGTAGTGTATGTGTTTTGGACAAACGGACACACACACACAAACACACACACACACACACAAACACACACACACACACACACATACACATGCATACATCTGCACACATACACACACACATTCATACATCTGCACGCATACACACACACACATTCATACATCTGCACGCATACACACACACACACACACACACATGCATACATCTGCACGCACACACACACACACACACACACACACACACACACACACACACGCGCGCGCGCGCGCGCTTGTGTATATGAGTCCATCGATCGCGTGATGACTTCCACACTTCTCGGTAATAACGGGGAGCTTGTCTCGGGCCGCAGAGTCCATTCCTCGAAAGACATTGTTTATCGCAGGTGGTGCGAGCAGGTGTGGTCGGGCCGGCGGAAGAGGCCTCCTCTCGCCTCCTACACGTCAGATTGTTTCCGTTGTTGGATTGTGTGTCGTGACAGACCCGCTAGCAGGTGAAACACCCCAGGGTCCCCCGGCGGCTGACGAGTTTCTCGGCTCGTTCGTATCGAGCGGAGCGGCGGGGGAGGAGGTGGCTCAAATGTCCGAGGTGACAGAAATAACCGCTGTACGTGTGCGACAGCATAAAAACAACGTGTCAGAAAACACAGACAGCGGGGGTTTAGAATACAGCGCTGTCACATCTAACGACGTCTAAAGCTCGGAAGACACATTGGGATTTCACGAGAAGGGAGGACAATTGGACAAAAGTCTCTCTCTCTCTCTCTCTCTCTCTCTCTCTCTCTCTCTCTCTCTCCCTCCCTTTCTCTTTCTCTCTTGCGCAAACACTCTCTCCATAACGTACACTCTGAACACTTTGTTACCTACACTCAAACCATGTGATCTCTGAACTCTGAAGGGCACTGTGCAATGGCACTGTACGCATTGTTTATCTGTATCTGTATCTGTGTCTGTTTCTGTATCTGTTTCTGTATCTGTGTCTGTATCTGTTTCTGTATCTGTGTCTGTATCTGTGTCTGTATCTGTGTCTGTATCTGTTTCTGTATCTGTTTCTGTATCTGTGTCTGTATCTGTTTCTGTATCTGTGTCTGTATCTGTTTCTGTATCTGTGTCTGTATCTGTGTCTGTATCTGTTTCTGTATCAGTATCTGTGTCTGTATCTGTGTCTGTATCAGTATCTGTGTCTGTATCTGTGTCTGTATCAGTATCTGTGTCTGTATCTGTGTCTGTATCTGTGTCTGTATCTGTTTTCTGTATCTGTTTATGTATCTGTTTCTGTATCTGTTTCTGTATCTGTGTCTGTATCTGTATCTGTGTCTGTGTCTGTATCTGTGTCTGTATCTGTTTCTGTATCTGTATCTGTATCTGTGTCTGTATCTGTTTCTGTATCTGTTTCTGTATCTGTTTCTGTATCTATATCTGTATCTGTGTCTGTATCTGTTTCTGTGTCTGTATCTGTATCTGTGTCTGTATCTGTATCTGTGTCTGTATCTGTATCTGTGTCTGTATCTGTATCTGTGTCTGTATCTGTATCTGTGTCTGTATCTGTATCTGTATCTGTATCTGTATCTGTGTCTGTGTCTGTATCTGTATCTGTATCTGTGTCTGTATCTGTGTCTGTATCTGTGTCTGTATCTGTATCTGTATCTGTATCTGTGTCTGTATCTGTGTCTGTATCTGTGTCTGTATCTGTATCTGTATCTGTATCTGTATCTGTGTCTGTATCTGTGTCTGTATCTGTATCTGTATCTGTATCTGTGTCTGTATCTATATCTGTATCTATATCTGTATCTGTATCAGGAAGAAAGACTGTCAGGTTTTCAACTGTGTGGATATCAAACAGGGAAGACAGTTGGTAAAGACGGGTTTAAACTTTAAACCATTTAAACGGTCATTCAGAACTGCATTATTTAATTGTCACTATTTCTACTCTGTCTATTCTATTCTACTCTTTTATTACTTTTTATTACAAGCTTTAAACTGTGACTGTCATGTTTTAAACTGTGTGGGTATCAGGCAGGAAGAACGACCGTCAGGTTTTACACCCAGGCCTGAATTGTGCCCTGAGAGAGGGCACTGTGCCCTAAGAGGGAGGTTTGCCCTGAGAGGGAGGTTTAAAGGGTCAAATTGGGTACGGAACAGGAAGAAAGACTGTCAGATTTTAAGCTGTGTGGGTATCAAACAGGACAGACTGTCAGGTTCTAAACTGTTTAAACAGTCATTCAGAGCTGCACTATTGCATAGTTTTTCTGTCTATGCCATTTTACTAACTGTTTTATTGCACTGCACTATTGCACTATTTTGCTACTCTTCTATTATTTTAAAATGGTCTGTATTATGTGTGACGACCGAGCCGTAAACAGGGAGTAGGGGTGGGACAATACATCGATCCAGATCGATATATCGATCTATTATCAATAATCAAATAGGATCGATGCCACGTAAAAAGATCGATTCATATTGCGATACTCTTATTTTGAAAATCCGGCGACGGCGACGTCATCGCCCCCGCGCCCAGTGTTGTGAAACTCAAACTCCGTTAACATCAACAGCAGTAGCGTCTAGAGTGTCACTAGTGTGCCTATTCTGTGACCCAAAACATGTCCCTGCTGTTTTATTCCACAACGGGTCCAATGCATCTAACCTGCTTTGCAATCCTCGTCACTCCATTATGCCCACGTCGCGTTAAAGATCGAAGATAACGTTACTTTAGCGTGAGCTAACAAGCTAACCCAGCGCCATAGGCAGAGAGAAGTGGGGACTGGGAGGGTGCATTCTCGGGGATAGCCCCACTAACAGGATCTGGCCGGTACTGCACCTTGGGACTCCCAATATGCTTTTCCAGCCAAAATACAGCTCTGACAGTGAATAGGATATTAATATCGAGAGAAAAAAAAAGAAAAATGAACCAAAAACAGTGAACAGGAGGTCTATTTGTATTAAAAACAATAGATTGTTTTTCATTTAAATGTCTGGAAGAGCTCAAAAATAAAAATGTCATGATATTTCCATTGCCTTTTTTTTTGTTGATTTAAATGTTACTGATTGTATTAAATGGGCACATAATATCGTCTCATATCGATCGCAGGCACCTGAATCGAATCGTATCATATCGTATCGTGGCAGACTGTGTGATATCGGATAATATCGTATCGTTGTCCAAAGAATCGATATCGTATCGTATCGTGATTAAACTGGTGATTCCCACCCCTAACAGGGAGCCTGTTGGGATGTTGGATCCTAATCTGAAGAACTGTGATTTGGTGTTCTGGGTCTTACCTTGACTTTGTCTTTTTGTTTTGCTTTTTTTTGCTGCTGTGAAGCACTTTGTGCTGCAACTCTTGTATGAAAGGTGCTATACAAATACAGTTTATTATTATTATTATTATTATTATTATTATTATTATTATTATTATTATTATTATTATTATTATTATTATTATTATTAGTATTATTATTATTATTATTATTATTATTATTATTATTATTATTATTATTATTATTATTATTATTATTATTATTATTATTATTATTATTATTATTATTATTATTATTATTATTATTATTATTATTATTATCAATATTATTATGAGTATTATTATTATTATTATTATTATTATTATTATTATTATTATTATTATTATTATTATTATTATTATTATTATTATTATTATTATTATTATTATTATTATTATTATTATTATTATTATTATTATTATTATTATTATTATTATTATTATTATTATTATTATTATTATTATTATTATTATTATTATTATTATTATTATTATTATTATTATTATTATTATTATTATTATTATTATTATTATTATTATTATTATTATTATATACGTGCCTGGGTATGTATCTGTATGTATATTCACACTGTGCACAGTATACACACTTGTATCTTTTTGTCCATTTACCTGTGTATCTAGTTTTAGGCAGATTTATTGATGTGTATGTTGCTGCCGCTTGCACTCTGGTTGGATGCCAATTGTATTTCATCATGCTTCATGTGCAATGACAAATAAAGCCAATCCAATCCAATGTGTAAGGACTGTGAATCTCACCACAGTAGATGGTAAAATCTATGCAAGGGACATGGAATCTGTGGATGCTAATGCTACAGCTAGGGCAAGCAAGAACACACAAGACACGGATATTAAACGTTCTCCAGCCACAACTCAGCGAGGTCCACGGTAGTCACAGCATCTAACTAAGTAAAGAACAAAGTTAACGTTGTGACCATTAACGTTATCAGGTGTGAGGAAGAGCGGCCCATAATCTCAACCGTTGCCACCCTCAAAGCAAAACCTCCAAAGCACTTTGAGGCATCCTATGTCAATCACTACTGAGATGAAGAAGGCGTTTAGCGGTGACTTTGAGAAACGGTACACACACCCCCATGGCCATTTGCCATTCCTGTGTGGCCATGACGCTCAGAGGATATTCACAAGCATGGAGGCTGCATCCCTGCATGAAAACACAGGGCCACCCTGGATAAATAAAAGTTATAAACAGAACCTACCCTGGGTAAAGAAAGGTTATAAATAGAACCTACCCTGGGTAAAGAAAGGTTATAAACAGAACCTATACCCTGGGTAAATACAGTTTATAAACAGAACCTACCCTGGATAAAGAAAGGTTATAAAGAACCCACCCTGGATAAATAAAGGTTATAAACAGAACCTACCCTGGGTAAATAAAGGTTATAAACAGAACCTACCCTGGATAAAGAAAGGTTATAAAGAACCTACCCTGGGTAAAGAAAGGTTATAAAGAACCCACCCTGGATAAAGAAAGGTTATAAACAGAACCTACCCTGGGTAAAGAAAGGTTATAAAGAACCCACCCTGGATAAAGAAAGGTTATAAACAGAACCTACCCTGGATAAATAAAGGTTATAAACAGAACCTACCCTGGGTAAAGAAAGGTTATAAAGAACCTACCCTGGGTAAATAAAGGTTATAAAGAACCTATACCCTGGGTAAATACAGGTTATAAACAGAACCTACCCTGGGTAAAGAAAGGTTATAAACAGAACCTACCCTGGATAAAGAAAGGTTATAAAGAACCCAACCTGGGTAAAGAAAGGTTATAAACAGAACCTACCCTGGTAAATAAAGGTGATAAACAGAACCTACCCTGGGCAAAGAAAGGTTATAAAGAACTCACCCTGGTAAATAAAGGTGATAAAGAACCTACCCTGGGGAAAGAAAGGTTATAAAGAACCCACCCTGATAAATAAAGGTGATAAAGAACCTACCCTGATAAAGAAAGGTTATAAAGAACCCACCCTGGTAAATAAAGGTGATAAACAGAACCTACCCTGGGTAAAGAAAGGTTATAAACAGAACCTACCCTGGGTAAAGAAAGGTTATAAACAGAACCTACCCTGGGTAAAGAAAGGTTATAAAGAACCTATACCCTGGGTAAAGAAAGGTTATAAAGAACCTATACCCTGGGTAAAGAAAGGTTATAAAGAATCTACCCTGGGTAAATACAGGTTATAAACAGAACCTACCCTGGGTAAAGAAAGGTTATAAACAGAACCCACCCTGGGTAAATACAGGTTATAAACAGAACCTACCCTGGGTAAAGAAAGGTTATAAACAGAACCCACCCTGGGTAAATAAAGGTTATAAACAGAACCCACCCTGGGTAAATAAAGGTTATAAACAGAACCCACCCTGGGTAAATAAAGGTTATAAACAGAACCCACCCTGGGTAAATACAGGTTATAAACAGAACCTACCCTGGGGAAATAAAGGTTATAAAGAACCTATACCCTGGGGAAATAAAGGTTATAAAGAACCTACCCTGGGGAAAGAAAGGTTATAAAGAACCCACCCTGGGTAAATAAAGACTCACCCTGCTGATGCTGAACAGGAGGCCTGGTCTCCCCGAGCAGACCCCGGTGAAGCAGTACCTCAGCCTCCAGTAGAACAGGTGTTCTGAGATGAAGGTGAGGATGGAGAGGCCCATGGCCGTGGCCAGCATGTAGAACACGCCCGCCATGTTGTCCACGTCCAGCTGGCTGGACATCACCTCGTTCTTCTCATTGTGACAGATACCAGTCAGCCACATGGCCTCCAGCTCCTCCATCTCACCTGCAGCAGGGGCGGAGGGGGGGGGGGGGGGGGGGGGGGGGAGAGAGGGGAAGGAGGTAGAGAGAGAGGGAGGAGGTAGAGGGAGAAGGAAGGAGGGAGGGAGGGAGAGATAGGGAGGAGGTAGAGGGAGGGAGAGAGAGAGGAGGTAGAGGGAGGGTGGGAGAGAGAAGGGGGAGGTAGAGGGAGGGTGGGAGAGAGAGGGAGGGAGGAGGTAGAGGGAGAAGGAAGGAGGGAGGGAGAGAGAGAGGAGGTAGAGGGCAGGTGGGAGAGAGAGGGAGGGAGGAGGTAGAGGGAGAAGGAAGGAGGGAGGGAGAGAGAGAGGAGGTAGAGGGCAGGTGGGAGAGAGAGGGAGGGAGGAGGTAGAGGGAGAAGGAAGGAGGGAGGGAGGGAGGGAGAGAGGGAGGAGGTAGAGGGAGAAGGAAGGAGGGAGGGAGAGAGAGAGGAGGTAGAGGGCGGGTGGGAGAGAGAAGGGGGAGGTAGCGGGTGGGTGGGAGAGAGAGAGAGGGAGAAGTCGAAGGAGGATGGGAGAGAAAGGAAGGGGGGGAGAGAGAGGGAGGAGGTAGATGGAGGGGGAAGGAAGGAGGGAGGAGTTAGAGGAAGGATGGGAAAGAGAGGGAGGGGAGGTAGAGGGAGGGGATGAGGTAGAGGAAGGGAGGAAGAGAGAGGGAGGATGTAGAGGAAGGGTGGGAGAGAGAGGGAGGGTAGGAGAAAGGGAGGAGGTAGAAGGAGGGAGGGTGGGAGAGAGAGGGAGGATGGGATAAAGGGAGGAGGTAGAAGGAGGGAGGGTGGGAGAGAGAGGGAGGGTAAGAGAAAGGGAGGAGGTAGAAGGAGGGAGGGTGGGAGAGAGAGGGAGGATAGGAGAAAGGGAGGAGGTAGAAGGAGGGAGGGTGGGAGAGAGAGGGAAGGTAAGAGAAAGGGAGGAGGTAGAAGGAGGGAGGGTGGGAGAGAGAGGGAGGAGGTAGAGAGAGGGAGGGTGGGAGAGAGAGGGAGGAGGTAGAAGGAGGGAGGGTGGGAGAAAGGGAGGAGGTGGAGGGAGGGAGGAGGTGGATGTAGTAAAGTAATAAGTAATAGCCCACATCAGCAGGTTGAAGTAGGCAAGTTCATTGCAAGTGTGCAGTAGACCAAGTAGAAATGCTGTTTGAAAACAGAACGAGTAATGAGATGGA
>NC_140171.1:11780119-11782619 GCF_963971535.1 Notolepis coatsorum
CTGTTCCCCCCCCGTGCACCACCTAACGTCTGGCGGACGTCACCCTAGCCTGGGCGGACCAGCGGGCGACGGTGGGTGCACTCATTGACTCTGGTGCTGATGGGAGTTTCATGGACGTGGGTATGCCACCCGGGCCAACATTCCACTTGAGGACCTCGAGAGGCCCTTGGAGGTCTTCGCGCTGGATCATCGCCGCCTGGCTGACGTCACTCAACGCACCTGTCCAGTCCTTCTCACCATTGCTGGTAACCACGTTGAGAGACTCCAGTTTTTCATCACCAGCTCTCCTCTTGTCCCTGTGGTCCTGGGCAGGCCTTGGCTCGCGCTGCATGAGCCCCACGTCGCCTGGTCCTCCGGCACCATCAGGGTGGGGCCCCTCCTGTCGTGCCCAGTGTCTTCAGGTGCCGTCCAGCCCCTCACCGGGTCCCAGTCCCCGTCTCCGCCTCCCTCGCCGGTCCTCTGTCCCGTGCCCGGCCTCCGCTGTCGGGCCCCAGTCCCCGTCTCCGCCTCCCTCGCCGGTCCTCTGTCCCCGTGCCCGGCCTCCGCTGTCGGGCCCCAGTCCCCGTCTCCGGCCTCCCTCGCCGGTCCTCTGTCTTTGTCCCCCTCTCCAGTGCCCTGATCGCCGGCTTCCTTCGGTCCCGTCCGGGCAGGCCGGGGCCGAGTGGGTCGCCGGGTGGCTCCCGTGGAGGGGGGGTACTGTGAGGATTGGTTCTTTCCCCACCACAGGCTTCTTAAAGTACTGTGATGATTGGTCCGTTCCCGGCCACACGCTCCGTTCCTTTAAGGTATCTTGTTGATTAATTGCATTCCCCGCCACACGCTCCGTTCCTGTAGGGTGCCGTGTTGATTGGTGCTCTCTCCACCACACGCTTCTGGAGCAATGATCAATTTCATCCCGCAGCTGTCACAGCTTGTCATCAGCACCCTGTGGCTTTATATACCCCGATCCCCTAATATCGATGTTGGATCGTTTTGAATATACTCCTGCATTTGCCTGTCTTCCCCGTCGCTGTTCCCTGTCTGTTGCTCCCCAGGACTTTCGTGAAGTAATCCCTGTGGAGAACCAGATTCCCCGTTCGAAGCTGCGCCTCGTTATCTGCCCGCTTTACGCATTGCGCTCTGGTGAGTTTTTGGAACAGTTCTTTTTGGATCACCAGTTTTTTGTGTGTTGTGAAACACCGAAGAGATCCCGTTTTGTTTATACTGTTCTCACCTAATTTTGTGTTGGATTTACACTTTGGATTACCGTATTGTTTTTTCTCTGGACTCTGCTAACTGTGTGGGTTACACCGAAGATCAAGTCACTTGGATATTTATTTGGATCAGTCACCTCTCTGTTTCTGTTGTGTGTGAAAAATTGAGTGAAAGCTGGAGGATCTGCAGAGCGGCTTCAGACGTCACAAGCTAATTCCTCACCACCACCTACTGGGAGAATCTGCAGAGCCGCAACAATCTTCACTTGCCAGATTCCCCGTTTGTTCTGTTGCTCAACCTAATTCAATCTTGTGACTCTGAGAATAAATACGCCCTTGCTTTGGCTAACTCTGAAACAACTCTCTCTGTGCCGTTGCGCTTGAGGTCGGTTACAAACCCTAACAGAGAGTGTGTGTGTGTGTGTGTGCGTGTGTGTGTGTGTGTGTGTGTAGATCGGTGTGTCTATGAAGGGGTCTGGGTGTGAAGGTGTTACGCTTGAGTGGTTTCAGTGCTTTCTGATTTCTGTCTTCCTTTAGCGCAGCTGATTATACTGAGCAATCTGGAGGTGTAAACATAGAGGACAGACTTCCTCTCTATCTCTCTCACACACACACACACACACACACGCACACACACACACACACACACACACACACCACACACACACACACACACACACACCACACACACACACACACACACACACACACACACACACACACACACACACACACACACGCACCACACACGCACACACACACGAGAGAGAGAGAGAGAGAGAGAGAGAGAGAGAGAGAAACCCATAAGGGTAATGATGATGAAATGGTGTGTAAGACTAGCTGCTTATAGCCCCTGACAGAGAAAGAAAGAGAAAGAGAGAGAGAGGGGGGAGAGAGAGAGAGAGGAGAGGGAGAGAGAGATGGGGAAAGAGAGAGCGAGAGGGAAGGGAGAGAGGGAGAGAGAGAGAAAGAGAGTGTGAGAGAGAGGGAGGGAGGGAGGGAGAGAAAGAGAGAGGGGGGAGAGAGGAGAGAGAGAGGAAGGGAGAGAGAGATGGGGAAAGAGAGAGAGAGGGAAGGGGAGAGAGAGAAAGAGAGTGTGAGAGAGAGAGGGAGGGAGGGAGGGAGGGAGGGAGGGAGGGAGGGAGAGAAATAGAGAGGAGGGAGGGAGAGAGAGGGTGCACTGAACCATATGGGTTTAGGGAGCTGAAACCATCTGTAATGTGATTGCAGGTCTGGAACAACATCTTAAACTTCATAGTTAACGGGGGAATGTGATGGCGCCCGTGTGGAATGTGAAAGCCTGCCGT
>NC_140171.1:11787619-11792619 GCF_963971535.1 Notolepis coatsorum
TATTACTACAGACACACAGGTTATTACTACAGACACACAGGTTATTACTACAGACACACAGGTTATTACTACAGACACAGGTTATTATTACTACAGACACATGTTATTACTACAGACACACAGGTTATTATTACTACAGACACACAGGTTATTACTACAGACACACAGGTTATTACTACAGACACACAGGTTATTATTACTACAGACACACAGGTTATTACTACAGACACACAGGTTATTACTACAGACACACAGGTTATTACTACAGACACACAGGTTATTACTACAGACACACAGGTTATTACTACAGACACACATGTTATTACTACAGACACACAGGTTATTATTACTACAGACACACAGGTTATTACTACAGACACACAGGTTATTACTACAGACACACAGGTTATTACTACAGACACACAGGTTATTACTACAGACACACAGGTTATTACTACAGACACACAGGTTATTATTACTACAGACACACAGGTTATTACTACAGACACACAGGTTATTACTACAGACACACAGGTTATTACTACAGGCACACAGGTTATTACTACAGACACACAGGTTATTACTACAGACACACAGGTTATTATTACAGACAGACAGGTTATTACTTTCTTGGCTGCAAAATAGATCCACAAGAGGCGATTTTTTACCAAGGTCTCCCTTCTGAAAAATATATCTATATTTCTAGATGTAATTTGGTACGGAACGTTCTCTACATGGTACTTAATTGCCTATCATTTATTGTAACATATAATATAACTGAAATAGCTGCCATTTCATTACCAAATGCTTCTAAAATGAACGCCATCCATGCTAAACAGAAGAAAAAAACAGCGCGACTAACTAACAATGATTGTGGTCATGGATGAATATGCTCACCACTAGACTAAGACTTATGGCTATAACATAATGTACAATTTATACCTTTTTCCTGTGGTCGACAAGTACTTTATTTACATATTTTAAGCGAGATCGGGCTGCTGACCTGCAATGTCACTAACTCAGTCAGTCAGTGACTCACAGTTAGCCACTCTGCCCCTGGTGGCATCGCGCGGTCGTCAACACATTTTGTGTACGACCAGTTAGCTTCACATCTATGACACATCTAAGTCTTTGTTCGGTTTAGGTATCATTTGAAAAAGAAAAAAAGTCACAATAGAAGCATTTGCAATAAAACCACTAAAGCTTAAAACGTTGGAAAAAACTATAAACTCTGAATTTCAAACCAGCCAATCGACTGAACAGGTGTATAGAAAAACAATATATTCTATTGTTTGTGTGTGACTGTTGAAATGTCCTTCTTGGCACCGCAGTTCATTAAACGAATGTAAACGGTACAGAGCATTTCACGAAACATACGCAGGCAGCGCATTTCCATAATTCCAATACGAGGAAGCATCTAGTAGAGTTGTCCTGCATGACTTCAAATCCCTCAGGGTTCGGCTGAACAAGAATTATTGTGTACCTCTTTATGAGCAAAACCAATATATCTGCTGCGTAATCACAGTTTACACAGCCTATTAAACTCTATTAGATGTGTTTTTGCTGATCACCTCAGGGAGACTGTGAAATATCGGTTTTGAATTCACTGCTCGAGGCGCTCTGAAGAACGAGGATATCTTCCGTGCGTTAGATCTTCTGAAGTGGCTCACACAGCCTGAGGCAAGCATTCTCAAAGTGTGGCCCGCGGGCCAGCTGTGGTCCTCAGAAACATATCTGGCGGCCCGCGATGAGTTGTTAAGGTGTAAATGCATGATGAGTTGTTAAGGTTTAAATGCATGATGAGTTGTTAAGGTGTAAATGCATGATGAGTTGTTAAGGTGTAAATGCATGATGAGTTGTTAAGGTTTAAATGCATGATGAGTTGTTAAGGTGTAAATGCATGATGAGTTGTTAAGGTGTAAATGCATGATGAGTTGTTAAGGTTTAAATGCATGATGAGTTGTTAAGGTATAAATGCATGATGAGTTGTTAAGGTGTAAATGCATGATGAGTTGTTAAGGTGTAAATTAGGGATGTCCGATATTATCGGCCTACCGATATTGGCATTAAAATGTGATATCAGAAAATATCTGTATCGTTTTTTTATTTTATTTAATTTTTTACATTTCTATAACCTTTATTTACCCAGGCAAGCAAGTAAGAACAAATTCTGATTTTATTTATTGTCAAAAGTATGCATAATGTTATGGTAATTACACAACAAGACATATGTAATGTTAATTACCTGAAATTATTCAGTTTTTTTTGGGGGGGAAACCCTGCATATAACGGTATCGGTTGATATCGGTATCGGAAATTAAGAGTTGGACAATATCGGTATATCGGTATTGGTAAAAAATATCGAGCATCCCTAGTGTAAATGCATGATGAGTTATTAAGGTGTACATGAGTTGTTAAGGTGTAAATGGGTTGTTAAGGTGTACATGAGTTGTTAACCTCTTTAGCCCGGAGCCCTATTTTCTGAAAATCCGCCTAAAATACATACCTAAGTAAATGGAATATTGCTCCACTTCTACAAGGTATATTTTTGCATATTCTTGGTATCTAGGGACATCTATGGACCTCAGTAAATGTATTCCCAGTGTCGGAAATATTGTGTCTATTACTAGGCTTGCTTAAATTGTGATGAAACAAAGGAGAATATGAATTATGGTTTTTCTTTGCATCTTTGACAGTGATGCTAATGCAACACCATGCTAATAATGCAAATTATGCAAATTATGCAATTAGCATGCAACACCATGCTAATAATGACCAGACATGAATAACTGACACTGATCCCGTTCAGTACCTTCTTGAGATCATGTGTACAAAAAATCTAAGGAAATGAATAAAGGGAAGATGATTAAACAGAAGGTTCTTTAGATACAGTACTAAATTATCCCATCCGGACCAATGCAATTTGAAATATTATTATAGAATATAGAATAACAGGCTTATAAATTACCTTATTATAGCCAATTCGCACATTTATATATATATATATACATATATTATCTTTCAAATGGCTGAGTTCAATTTGGATTTAGTATCACCAGGCGTGCATAAGAACAGATAATGAAATCTACTGTAATCTACCGTACTTTTTTATTTTGATCAGGGTGCAACCGTTTTGAAAATAATTTCAAATCTAATTGTTGCTGCATGCTAAACATAGGGAAGATAAACTAACTGCGCTGTCAATATGTCAATAACGTTAAGTGTTGTGGTTTATTATCCCGAATAATAAGAGATATAAAAGAAATGCATACAGAAGTATGACGCTTGAAACCCCATAGAGCCTTTTGGGAAGTGTCGTTCTGAAAGATTCCAATGCTGATCGACAGCTAGCAATGTCCTTTCCAAAATGGCCATAAAAAAACTACAATTCCCATGGTTAAACATTTCCAAAATGGTCGCCTCTCGCGAAATAAACATGACCAAATCGAAAAGTAAAATCTATCTAATAACACTAAACTAACGTATTGATGATAATATACATTATAAAATGCTGTTGTGACATGGTTATGATGTTTATACTTGAATACGTTTGAAAAAAGAAAACAATACTTTTGTCAAACAGTCTGGAGAGATTGATTTATGACATGATGTCATTTGCGGTCCGCCGACGGAGCGCACGGGCGGAAGAGGTTAAGGTGTAAATGCATGATGAGTTGTTAAGGTGTAAATGCATGATGAGTTGTTAAGGTGTAAATGCATGATGAGTTGTTAAGGTGTAAATGCATGATGAGTTGTTAAGGTGTAAATGCATGATGAGTTGTTAAGGTGTAAATGCATGATGAGTTGTTAAGGTGTAAATGCATGATGAGTTGTTAAGGTGTAAATGCATGATGAGTTGTTAAGGTGTAAATGCATGATGAGTTGTTAAGGTGTAAATGAGTTGATTAGGTGTAAATAAATGATGAGTTGTTGAAGTCTAAATGCATGATGAGTTGTTAAGGTGTAAATGAGTTGATTAGGTGTAAATAAATGATGAGTTGTTGAAGTCTAAATGCATGATGAGTTGTTAAGGTGTAAATGAGTTGATTAGGTGTAAATAAATGATGAGTTGTTGAAGTCTAAATGCATGATGAGTTGTTAAGGTGTAAATGAGTTGATTAGGTGTAAATAAATGATGAGTTGTTGAAGTCTAAATGCATGATGAGTTGTTAAGGTGTAAATGAGTTGATTAGGTGTAAATAAATGATGAGTTGTTGAAGTCTAAATGCATGACGAGTTGTTAAGGTGTAAATGAGTTGATTAGGTGTAAATAAATGATGAGTTGTTGAATTCTAAATGCATGACGAGTTGTTAAGGTGTAAATGAGTTGATTAGGTGTAAATAAATGATGAGTTGTTGAAGTCTAAATGCATGTGGGGCGGCTTTGGCTCAGGGGTAGAGCGGTCGTCCAATGATCGAAGGGTTGGTGGTTCGAATCCCGCTCAAGCCCATGTCCATCCCATCGCCGTTGTGTCCTTGGGCAAGACACTTAACCTACTTGCCTCGTATAAATGTGTATGCGTGTGAATGAATGTTGGTGGTGGTCGGAGGGGCCGTAGGCGTTGATTATTCGCCACGCTTCCGTGAGTCTGCCTCAGGGCAGCTCTGGCTGCAATTGTAGCTTACCACCACCGGTATGACTGTGTATGAACGAATAATGGACTCTGTGAAGCGCTCTGGGTGTCATGAACAGCGCTATATAAATCCAAGTCATTATTATTATGACGAGTTGTTAAATTCAGGCCACAGCACGGCTAAGTAAGGTAGCAATTATCCACAATTATCCCCCCACCTCCATGCCTGTATGAAGCCCACTACTGGTGTTAAACCTCTCTAAAAGCACGAGATAATTGGATAATCATAAATATCTAAAAAGACCAAAACCTCTATTTCACACACACAACGTAACCATCAAGTAGCGACCCACTAGAGCGTTCCCTTTCAAAAGTCCACAAATGTGTCTCACTCGTTACAGTGTTTCAAGTGACAATGTGTTTGAA
>NC_140171.1:11797619-11822619 GCF_963971535.1 Notolepis coatsorum
TGGATGATGAACCTGACAATCTACACACAGCTCATGGATACAGATAGCAGCGTCTTCTCCAAATTGCCCGGCACACTAATACACACACACACACACATGCACTCATACACACACACACAGGCACCCATACACACACATGCACTTATACACACACAGACACTCATACACATACACAGGCACTCATACACACACTCATACACATACACAGGCACTCATACACACACAGGCACTCATACACACACACAGGCACTCATACACACACACACACACACACACACACACACACACACACACACACACACACACACACACACACACACACACACACACACACACACACACACACACACACACACACACACACATACACACCCACGCTGGACTGGTAATTTTTCTGGTGGGCCAAAAAAAGAAACCTGAAATGTATGTTCTATACTGACACTGGGCTGGACCAATCATATCTCTTACTACTGTAGACCCCTCCCCCCTCAGTATCTTGTGTCAGAGACCGTGGCTCAGAACTAGACATCTGTGGATGGATAGGGGCGACAAAATGGAAACAAGAGAACAAGGAGGTGTGGAGAAGTTGTGCTCAAAACAATAAAAAACCAAGAGGGGGATGTTCTGCTAAATGTTAAATAACACACATGATGTTCTACTAAATGTTAAATAACACACATGATGTTCTACTAAATGGGTTAAAATAACACACATGATGTTCTGCTAAATGGGTTAAAATAACACACAGGATGTTCTACTAAATGGGTTAAAATAACACACATGATGTTCTGCTGAATGTGTTAAAATAACAGACGTGATGTTCTGCTAAATGTGATCAAATAACACACATGATGTTCTGCTAAATGTGTTAAAATAACACACAGGATGTTTTGCTAAATGTGTTAAAATAACACACATGATGTTCTGCTAAATGTGTTAAAATAACACACATGATGTTCTGCTAAATGTGTTAAAATAACACACATGATGTTCTGCTGAATGTGTTAAAATAACACACATGATGTTCTGCTGAATGTGTTAAAATAACACACATGATGTTCTACTAAATGTGTTAAAATAACACACACATGATGTTCTGCTAAATGTGTTAAAATAACACACATAATGTTCTGCTGAATGTGTTAAAATAACACACATGATGTTCTACTAAATGTGTTAAAATAACACACATGATGTTCTGCTAAGGATGTTCTGCTAAATGTGTTAAAATAACACACAGGATGTTCTGCTAAATGTGTTAAAATAACACACAGGATGTTCTGCTAAATGTGTTAAAATAACACACAGGATGTTCTGCTAAATGTGTTAAAATAACATGTGATGTTCTGCTGAATGTGTTAAAATAACACACAGGATGTTCTGCTAAATGTGTTAAAATAACACACATGATGTTCTGCTAAATGTGTTAAAATAACATGGGGGGCTGCAGTAGCTTCAACATCTAAATGACCTGACATTGTGCAGGAACAAGTGGAACTTGAAGGAGGAGAGGAGTGACTGAGAGACATAGTGATGAGGACAGGACTGAGAGACAGAGTGATGAGGACAGGACTGAGAGATAGAGTGATCAGGACAGGACAGCGGGACAGAGTGATCAGGATGACAGGGTTGAGAGACAGTGTGAGCAGGAGGAAGTGTTGTTGAAGCGGTAAAGCATGGAGTAGCGTCATGATCAACAGGGACTCAGAGAGTAGCTTCATGATCAACAGGGACTCAGAGAGTAGCTTCATGATCAACAGGGACTCAGAGAGTAGCTTCATGATCAACAGGGACTCAGAGAGAGTAGCTTCATGATCAACAGGGACTCAGAGAGTAGCTTCATGATCAACAGGGACTCAGAGAGAGTAGCTTCATGATCAACATGGACTCAGAGAGTAGCTTCATGATCAACAGGGACTCAGACAGTAGCTTCATGATCAACAGGGACTCAGAGAGTAGCTTCATGATCAACAGGGACTCAGAGAGAGTAGCTTCATGATCAACAGGGACTCAGAGAGTAGCTTCATGATCAACATGGACTCAGAGAGTAGCTTCATGATCAACAGGGACTCAGACAGTAGCTTCATGATCAACAGGGACTCAGAGAGTAGCTTCATGATCAACAGGGACTCAGATAGTAGCTTCATGATCAACAGGGACTCAGAGAGAGTAGCGTCATGATCAACAGGGACTCAGAGAGAGTAGCTTCATGATCAACAGGGACTCAGAGAGTAGCTTCATGATCAACAGGGACTCAGAGAGAGTAGCTTCATGATCAACAGGGACTCAGAGAGTAGCTTCATGATCAACAGGGACTCAGAGAGAGTAGCTTCATGATCAACAGGGACTCAGAGAGAGTAGCTTCATGATCAACAGGGACTCAGAGAGAGTAGCTTCATGATCAACAAGGGACTCAGAGAGAGTAGCTTCATGATCAACAGGAACTCAGAGAGTAGCTTCATGATCAACAGGAACTCAGAGAGTAGCTTCATGATCAACAGGGACTCGGAGAGAGTAGCTTCATGATCAACAAGGGACTCAGAGAGAGTAGCTTCATGATCAACAGGGACTCAGAGAGAGTAGCTTCATGATCAACATGGACTCAGAGAGAGTAGCTTCATGATCAACAGGGACTCAGAGAGTAGCTTCATGATCAACAGGGACTCAGAGAGTAGCTTCATGATCAACAGGGACTCAGAGAGTAGCTTCATGATCAACAGGGACTCAGAGAGTAGCTTCATGATCAACAGGGACTCAGAGAGTAGCTTCATGATCAACAGGGACTCAGAGAGTAGCTTCATGATCAACAGGGACTCAGAGAGTAGCTTCATGATCAACAGGGACTCAGAGAGTAGCTTCATGATCAACATGGACTCACAGGGAGGGAGCAGGGTGGTCGTGTGTGTTCCACATCATGATGACGATGATGATTATTAATTAAATTGACGATGATGATAATAAGATAACAGAACATAATCATAACGCTGTAATAAGGTGAGGCCGTCATCTACTGCTGGCTAACGTCAACTAGTCAAGTCAAGAGTTTTATTTGTCACGGCATACAAGCATACAGTGAAATGGGGGGGGGGGGGGGGTCTTGCCCGCAACGATTGTGCAATAGTACAATAATGCAGTAATACAATAATACAATAATAAGAATCCAATAGGATGAGAATAGGCATTTGTGCAATAATACAAAGTAAGAATAAGACATGGTATATGTACATGAAGTTTACAAAAAGCATGGTGAGGCACTGGGTCTTATGTACACTCCTATACAATACTATACTATACAATCTACAGTTATACTACAGTATGTGTCCTTATGCTAGCTTGCTATATCCATCTGTTTACTAATAACTAACGTTATTTTGTCAGCGTCTCATTGGCTGAGCCCACGTTGCTCTGAGTGACCTAGGTCCATATCCCATCATCATAAATATTACAATTATTAGCCTAAAGATGCAGGAAAAGGCTACAACACCTGTGCAGCAGGTGCTAAATATATGCCTGCTTATGTATTAGCCTGAGGGAGGGGGGGGGGAGGCAGTGCTATGTTTATTTTCAGCCTACTTGAGTGTGGAGATTGTGTCCTTCACCGCCACCTCTGATCACCAGGGAGTCAGTCAAGAGCGAGTGAGTGAGCACACCGGTCCACTTGCACTGGTACACTTGTCCACAACACTTACAGTAATACTCAGCTTTGTAGTGGTTGGGGGTAGTACAGTAGGTATGCATATTTATGTATTATTTATATATTCATATCATAATCATGATTATGTATTTCTATCAATTTTTTATTCTATCTCTCTCAGTGACGTTATTGAGGCTCTTCAAAACGTTGATTCCAAGAGATCAACTGGTGAAGACAAATGCGATCCTACCTGTCTTCATCTCTCTGGTCTACTAATTGCTGAGCAAATAACTCACATTTCCAACCTTTCTATTGCTACTGGTGTAGTTCACGGAGTCTGGAAAAGGTCCTCCCCTTGCGTGGAGATAGGAGTGATGCAAATAATTATAGACCAATATCCAAATTGTCTTGTTTAAAATCCTAAAGTCTCTTGTAAATCGAATTTCTCAATACAAACTCTCAAATGTTCTGAGCATCATTCCGGGCTCAGGTCTACGCACAGCACTGTTTCTGGTATCACTTTGGTTGTGAAGGACATTGTCAAGGATTTGGATGAGAACAAACATTGTGCTGACATCTCTGCGCACCGCTCCAAGGCATTTGACACTGTGGATCATTCCTGGGCCCTCATTCATCAACGTGTGCATAGAATATGTTCTATTTCCACACGTAAGCACAGAATGTAGAATCAGTGTACGCACAGGGAAGTCGGGATTCATCACACGTGCGTACGCAGGTTCTACGCACACCTGTCATGATGAATATGACTTTGATCCTACGTTTGAGCTCGTGCACTGTTTTAAGTATTTGCATACCAGAAACGCCCCGATTAACCATATACGGTAATGGAATACACCCATGAAATGTGGAAAAATGGACTAAGCCGAGGGAAGCGTGTCATGAGACAGGCTGACAGACGTGTACACTTACGGTGATGTCGGATATGATATCTATTAACCATTGCTGCCTGGGCAGTGCAAACACTAATAAATACCGCGCTGGAATATTACTGCCTTTTCCCATGTTGTTTGATTAATACCCAGGGATTAAAGTTCTCCTCAATTTTATTCCAAATCGCGATGGATCTCCCGTAAATTTTCTACCTGCTGCATATGATTTCTAGAGGCATACTACAATCTATTTTGATGTCAGTATTGGGTAGCCTATATAAACAATAATACGAGAGCATATACAAGAACAATGAATCTCACTGCATGTATGATGTACCCTGCCTTTCAATACATGAACTTGAATTCCATCATGTTTGTGTGCGGGACTCACAAGGCTGTTGTCACAATGGGTGGTACCGGTACAGTAATAATAACAGTCCACACAATATCACGATCCATGCCATAGCCTATGTTCTATTAGGACATGATCTGTGACGACAAATGTTCTAGAATGTTTGATTAAGATATCATACTCTGACAGCATGCCTATGATCAACAAAAACGCGAACTTGAATCCCATCATATACATAGTCTGTCCACTATCTGGTGCCATTGCAATGCGTTTTCTATTCTTTCTTATACAGTAAAAAGGGGGAAGAACACTATATTCATATGACTTGTATTCTGCTTACAGCTTCGAAATTCCACTTGTTTCGTTTAACGTAAAGCCTTTTAAATATAATCAAAACGTTCCCGCGTTTCTGCGGTCTGCGCAAAATAATAACGAGTTGAGCTTTATGATTTATGATGAATTGAAAATGGGGGACCCTGATGTAAACAAGACGAAAGTCTTTCTCTGGTCTGCATCCCCAATTAACAATTGTATGTACTGAGCTGTACTGTACTGTACCCATTCTGCAATCTGTTAATAAACTTTTCAATCAATCAATCAATCAATCAATCAAGCTACGCGGAGCGCAGTCAGTCAGTAGCCTACACCCCGTATATTCCGATAACGCTATATAAACCATGCTGCATTCATTCTGAGAGAAAGATCTATTATTCCAAATGCTATTTATAGGGGTTTGACCATAATTACACTACTGTTGCTATTTTACAATGAACTATAATGAACTACGGTTCGTACAGAACATGCCAGTGTTATTATGCACAGAAGCTCATTTCCTTGTTGTAATAATATATTCTACCACTGGGCGTCAGCTAAGTGTGCTCTGACCTGTGCGTAGACGTAAGCACGGAGTCAAGTTCAAGTTGAAATTGATGAATCCCACTCTTTGCTTAGAAATGATCGTACGCACAGGGTAAGCACAAATCTGTGCGTAGAACACGTTGATGAATGAGGGCCCTGGCTTCTACATAAGCCGATGGTATTGTCCCCAGAAAAACTGTGCGGATTTTCCCAAACCAGAAACCGTGGGTGGATAGCACTATTAGAGCAGCTCTGAACTCTCGTACCACCGCCTACAACCTGGGTAGAGAGTCAGGAAACATGGAGGAGTATAAGGCTTCAGTCTATACTCTACGCAAGGCTGTCAAACTTGCTAAGAGGACATATGCTGACAAACTGGAGACACAAATGGCACAAAACGACACAAGAGGATTATGGCAGGGACTGAAGACAATAACTGACTATAAAGTCAGCGCCCCCTCAATGGGGAGCGACGACGCCTCCCTCGCGGACAAGCTCAACATCTTCTACGCTCGGTTTGGTGTAGACAGTGGCGCTGCCGGCTCTCCGGCTAGTGACGTCACTGGCGCGCCGGCTGTTGTGGAGGGGGGGGGGCAACCGCGGGGGGGCGGGGACGCTCTCTCGTTGTCGGAACACAGTGTGAGAAGAGCATTTATGCAGGTGAACACCAGGAAGGCTGCTGGCCCAGATGGCATAACAGGACGCATACTCAAGTCCTGTGCCAACCAGCTGGCCCCAGTGTTCACCGCCATATTTAATCAATCCCTGGCGGAGTCAGTGGTCCCTGCCTGCTTCAAGATGTCTACCATCATCCCTGTACCGAAGAAACCCTCCCCAACATGTCCAAATGACTACAGACCGGTGGCACTCACCTCTGTGGTCATGAAATGTTTCGAGAGGCTGGTCAAGGACCACATTTGTGCCTCCCTCCCCAGTGATATGGACCCTATGCAATTTGCATACAGGACAAACAGGTCCACCGACGACGCGGTCTCCCAGGTACTGCACAGCACCCTCTCGCACCTTGACCGTCAGAAGGGGGGCTATGTGAGACTGTTGTTCATTGACTACAGCTCAGCGTTCAACACCATAGTCCCCACCAGACTGGTGGACAAGCTGATCGAGCTAGGTTTGAGCTCCGCCCTGAGCGCCTGGGTACTGGACTTTCTGAGCGAAAGACCCCAGGCAGTCAGGGTGGGGGGTCAGACCTCCAACACCATCACCCTGAGCATCGGGTCCCCCCAGGGCTGTGTTCTGAGCCCCCTGCTGTACTCACTCTACACACACGACTGTGTGGCCAAGTTCAGCTCCAACTCCATAGTGAAGTTCGCAGACGACACGGTGGTGGTGGGGCTGATCTCGGACAACGACGAGAAGGCCTACCGGGAGGAGGTTGAGGTACTGGAACGCTGGTGCCAGGACAACAGCCTGCTCCTGAACATTGGTAAAACCAAGGAGCTGATCGTGGATTATAGGAGAGGACAGCAGGAGACGCACACACCACTGATGATTAACGGGGCTACCGTGGACAGGGTGAGCAGCTTTAAGTACCTGGGGGTCCACATCTCAGAGGACCTGACATGGTCAACACACATAGACACAGTAGTAAAGAAGGCGAAACAGTGCCTCTACCACCTGAGACAGTTAAGGAAGTTCAGAGTATCGGGGAAGATATTCCAGTCCTTCTACTCAGGAGCTGTAGAGAGCATCCTGACCGGAAACATCACTGCCTGGTATGGAAACAGCACGGCACAGGACAAGAAGGCCCTACAGAGAGTGGTGCGCTCAGCCGAGCGTACCACGGGTATTGCACTACCCCCCCTGCAGGTTCTATACAACAAGAGGTGCAAATCCAGAGCCTGCAGGATAATGAAAGACCCTCACCACCCCAATAACAGCCTGTTTCAGCTGCTGAGGTCAGGCAGACGCCTGCGAACCCCAGCTACTAGGACAGAGCGGCTTAGGCTCAGCTTCTTCCCCCAGGCCATCAGAGCCATGAACAATGAACATTGAGTGCTCAGAACATTGAACTATCCACACACAAGCACACATGAACACACACACGACACGCACACTGTGCACGCTCACACACGAGCAGCCACTTAACACTTTAACATGAGCGGGCACACACTCATGTCGCACACACGCACACTTATGGCCAAAGGAAAGGACACTTTAAACTTTAAATTAGAATAACAGGAACAGTGTATTGCACTACCAAAGCTAACTAGCATGTCCCATATGCTCTGTAAATAACTATGTACAGATACCGAGATGTCACTCCATGTTACCTGTTACCTGTTTACTGCACAATGTTGTTTTTTCATTTTGATTCTATTATATGTACCACTGTATTGCACATCGTTGCGGGCAAGACCACCCGCATTTCATTGTATACCTGTATGCCGTGACAATTAAAACTCTTGACTTGAAATAATGTATCTAAGTTATGTTTAATTCAATTGCTTGTGCATGGTTTCTGAATTACCTGTCTGATCGGCAGCAATCATTTAACTTGGGAACAACTCGTTCAGAGTTTTTACTGATAACTAAGGGAGCCCGACAAGGTTCAATCCGAGGCCCAGTTATTTTTACAATTTATATTAATACCGTTATTTCATCTTTAACTAACTGCCATGCATATTTATATGCAGATGATACAATATCATGTTGCAGAAATGGCAACATTCCTGTGGAGAATCTGCATGCAGACACACACACAAACACACACACACACACACACACCAAGACTTTGTGTGCATGTGCGTGTGTGTGTGTGTGTGTGTGTGTGTGTGTGTGTGTGTGTGTGTGATTGATTGATTGAATTAATTTGACAATCAAAATTACATACAATACCGGTACACACATGTACAGCCATCACATATAATCTAAAATCGTCGAGGATTAAAACACAATAAAACCTTACGGTTTATTTCCATTGTGGTCCTCACAATGGACAATGGACAAGATGACTAGTATCCACCATGCACAAATAAGACAAATACACTACAAAAATAAATGCAATAACACAAACAAAACACAAAGTCTACAGCACACCCCCATATATCATCATCCTATACGTGACTAAGTCATATCTTTAAAAAAAAATCTTTCTGAGACAATAATTTTTATGGACACTGGCAGTTTGTTCCACTCATACTGTAGGCTGCAGAGTACCGAAAGGTATTTTCCCCCATTGAGCTACTGAAAATGCATGTTTGATATCAGTTAAACTGCCCGTCGCTGCATGGGAGTGGGTGTCCCTAAAGCACATAAAATAATTTGAGAGCTATGAGGGGACCCTATTATACATAATTTTTTTTTTGATCAAATTTTTTTTATTGACATTCTCACGAAACAAGACAACACATTAACCACAATCACAATACATAGAACTTCACAAGAAAATAACAAAAACAATAATAATAATGACTAACAATTATACAGACAAGAGAAAAGAAACCAGAGTTCAACCTACTAAATTAATTCCAAGGGGTACTATCTAATAAATGGTCTTTCCCAGTGTTCAGTCCCGATTCCCGGCCGTGTGACCCCATATTAATAAAACGTACATCTCCAACCCACCACAAGGACCATTTTTTGGGGGAACACGACCTGAAACCAGAGCAATGAACCTTCATGAAAAAACAAAAACCTGTAGGTGTTCCATAGACTCACAGAGACCGTGTAAAAGTGGCCAAACAGTGAAGAACTAGTTAAATAGCTGCCCCCCCATAATATCCCCAGCTAAACTCAAGATGACAAGACAAGGGACAAGACAGACAAAAACACTTCCTCCTCCCCCTCCCAAGAGACCGCCGGACTCACCCGAACACGCACCCCAACCCCGCTCAGCCGCACACTGCGGTCTTTACCTTCTCAGCTGCTGCGAACCACAGGTCAATTCCAGCCTGCCCCACCCCAATCACCCGGGCTGTGGATATCTCAAGATAAATCACATCCAATAGAGTTAGGGACCAGTTAATCATTGTAAGCTTCTCAGGCTCCTTCCATCTCATTGCTATTAGCTTCTTCGCTGCTGTGACGCCCGCCAGGACAACCCTTTTCAGTTGTACGGACGCGGGTAGTGTCGTTATATCGTTCAGGAGTAGCGTAACAGCTGTGAATGGGATAGTTAAGCCACACAGATCTGAAAGTTTGTCCGTTATTGACCTCCAGAAGCGGGCCACTGGTGGGCAATCCCAATACATATGCATATAAGTGCCAGTGGCCTTTTGAGAGCACAAAGTGCACCGAGAGTCGGTTATCAGTCCCATAGCAAATAGCTTCCTAGGTGTAAGATAGGTCCTATGAATATAATTAAAATTAATTTGCTGGTGATTGGGGTTGCGGGAAGATAATGCCACATTTGCCCAAACATCATCCCAGTCAAACTCGGGGTCCAACTCCGGGATATCCACACGCCAGATTGTATCCAATGATAAATTTTTATACGTGGATTGAATTAAGAGCGTATAAAAGTCGGAGACAAACCCTCTGGATGTCGTCCTGTCCACTATGAGCCTGAGGAAGGGGTGTGGGTGCAAGGCTTGAGCCCACGGTACGCCATGCGCCCTCAGTGCTGACCTTAGTTGAAGGTAAAGAAAGAAGGACTCGCCGGGAAGATCATAAAATTCTCTTAAGTCCTGAAACGCACGGAGGCCGTTCTTATCATAAATATCCTCCAGAGTATGCACTCCCCTCCTTTGCCATTGAGGAATATTAACCGGCTTGTGTCCAACAAGTAATTGCTGGTTATTAAAAATTGGAGAGTCCAGGTGCCAAGGGCATTTAACCCCACACGACCTCTGTACATTACGCCACGTTTGGATCACGTGAGTTATGATCGGTCCATACCTCAGCCGGCATTTCGCAATAGAGACAGTGGAGTACACTACATCCTGCAATCTTAGCGGAGACACCGCCGCCGCTTCTAAGGAGCGCCACGATACAGCCTCTACAGGGTCTAGCCAGCACATCAGAGGTCTCAGTGAAAAGGACCAGAAATAAAGTTTAAAATCAGGGATTGCGAGGCCCCCATCTTGTTTCCTACGTTGAGTAGTAGCCCTTTTGATTCTCGGGCGTTTGTTATTCCAGACAAACTTAGATACCATCGATTGTACCTTGCGCCAGTGGTCTATTGGAGGGGGCAGGGGGAGCATTGAGCTAATAAAATTTATCCTAGGCAGGATGTTCATTTTGATTATGGAAGCCCGGGCTTGTAAGGAGTTAGGAAGGGACGACCACCTGTCTAGATCCTGGCGTATTTTATCATAAGTACCCGTGAAGTTGTACTTAGTAGTTTGGTTCAGCGTGGGGAATATCTCTATGCCCAGGTATTTAAAATGTTCTACTATGGGGATATCAGCTGGTAGTCGTACCGCCTTGGCCAGTTCATTAAGAGGTAGGCAGGCTGATTTGTTCCAGTTAATCTTAAAACCTGACAATTTACCAAAGTCGTCGATTATCCTCAATAATTTTGTGGCCGACCGGGAGGGGTCGTCCATGAAAATCAGCAGGTCATCCGCATAGAGAGCAATTTTGTGTGGAGTATTGTTGACCATTATGGGGACGATGTCCTCCGATTGCCTAATAAATTGGGCCAAAGGTTCGAGGGAAAGCGCGAACAGTCCCGGGCTCAGAGGGCAACCCTGTCTAGAAGATCTGGAGACTGGAAAGAGTGTGGAACAGTTTTTGCCTGTCAGTATCATCGCAGACGGCGAGGCATACAGGACTTTAATCATATGAATAAAACTCTTTCCAAGACCCATGACCTCAAGTACCTTCCACAGGTATGACCACTCAAGTCTGTCAAACGCCTTCATGGCATCCAAAGACAGAACTGTGGATGGAGTTGTATTGTCTTTACTGTTATCGATTACATGCAACAGCCTCCTAAGATTATCTGCAGCCAGACGCCCCGGGATAAAACCAGTTTGATCGCAGTGTACCAATACAGGCATAAATCTCTGCAGGCGACGGGCCAGCACCTTGGCAAACACCTTTAAATCGGCCCCGAGAAGACTCAAGGGTCTATAGCTACCACAATCATTGGGATCTTTGTCCTTTTTGAGAAGTAAAGAAATCAACGCCATATTGACATCTCTTGAGAACTCCCCTTGTTCGATAGCGTAATTGATCATATCGAGCATCAATGGACCCAGTTGGTCCCAGAAAGCTAAATACACTTCGGGTGGAATACCATCCCAGCCTGGCGCCTTACCCCTCTGCATTTCAACAATAGTCTCCCTCAATTCTACGAGAGTAATCGGTCTCCCCAGTTCCTTGGCCTCTTCCTCAGAAATGTGGGGTATCTCAAGCCCGCCGATGAACGATTCAAATCTAGAGTCATCCAGATTACCCTCTGAGCTATATAACTGTGAGTAAAACTCTTTAAAAGTGTCATTGATCTTTTTCGAATCAGTAGTGACTGCACCCTGGCTCGTCCTAATCGAGGGGATATCTGAGAAATGATCATTTGAGCGTATTTTCATTGCCAATAGATGGCTAGGTCTGGAGCCGTGAAAATAGTAATTTTGTCTTGTCCTATGTATCAAAAACTCAGACTGTTGTTTAAGTATGGAGTTTATTTCTTTTTTGACTATCTTACGTTGTGTGTTTAGTCGTTCATTATAGTCAGTTTGCAAGGATGCGTATAGGTCCGCATATAATGATTCCAGTCCTTCTAGCTTTTTTGACCGGGATTTTCGCAAATTGGAGGCAAATAGTGTGACATGACCCCTGATGAATCCTTTCAATGCGTTCCACAGGACCCTAGGGTCTTCTACTGTGCCAACGTTGATCTGCAAAAATTCTGCTAGTTTACTCCTGAACTCAGAACAGAAGTCATCGTTCTTTAGCAAGGTCGAATTAAAACGCCATCTGGGAGCTCTTGCGGAGAGCCTGCCAAAGGTTGCCGTAAGGAAAATCCCCTTGTGGTCTGAGAGAGCCAAGGGAACCAATGAGACATCGAAACTATCAAACATATTAGGGGACGCGAATGCATAGTCAATTCGAGAGAAGCTTTTGTGTCTGGCTGACAGGTGAGAGTAATCTCTGAGGGTGGGGTTGCATAAGCGCCAGAGGTCTGAGAGCCCCGTGTCTTTGGCCCACATCCTGAGGGCCTTAGAGGCCCGTTTCTGGTCGCTCGTTTCAGAGGGCCCAGACCTATCCATCTCCGCATCCCAGCACGCATTAAAATCGCCACCCACAATGAGAGCGTATCCATTAAGTTCCAACATATTCTTCGTGATTGTATTATAGAACGCTGAATCAAATGTGTTAGGAGCATACAATGCTATTATAGCCATCTTCCTATGCAAGAATTCAACTTTTGCTATAGTAATCCTTCCCTCCGTGTCCGACCATACATCCAAGATTTTGATATCAAGGTTACGTCTTGTAACTATGACTACTCCTTTCGTCTTCCTATTATACATAATTTTATGGGTAAGGCCCAACTTGATTTGAATAACCCGTTTTTCCACTGGGAGCCAGTGAAGTTGATTAAATATGGCTACATCCAGGTGAGTGCGGGTAGGAAGCTTCAACACTACTCTAATCAATTTGTTTTGGGAAGTCTGACATTTATTTTTAATTTTCTCGGGTGCACTACTTACTGTACCAGAAGGAGGCAGCGTAGTCAAAATGACTCTGTATCAGGGCACCTGACAACATCCTAAGTGTTTTTCTATCCAACATCTCAGACTTACGTGCTAGGAATTTGGTCCTTTGGCTTATCCTAGCCAGGGCTTTCAAGGCCATAGAGTAGCCTCCCCTGTGAGACATTCGTCCAAGGTGCATCCTAAACATACTACCGAATCATTACCAGCAATGACCGACTCTCCTGCCTGGATCTTCAGCCCTGCGTGTGTCCGTGTGTGTGTGTGTGTGTGTGTGTGTGTGTGTGTGTGTGTGTGTGTGTGTGTGTGTGTGTGTGTGTGTGTGTGTGTGTGTGTGTGTGTGTGTGTGTGTGTGTGTGTGTGTGTGTGTGTGTGTGCGTGCGTGCGTGCGTGTGTGTGTGTGTGTGTGTGTGTGTGTGAGGGAGAGAGAGACCCTCTGGGTCTGCTCTGCTAGCATTGCTACCGCGTTGACAGCTCTAGCCGGAGGAGTTTTGGGGTCTTGAGGCCCAGGGCCGTCCCCCGAGGTGAATGTCTGGACTCAGGGAGGCTTTTACTAGACTAACTCTGAAAGCCTTGTTGTCCTTTGTGTGTGTGTGTTTGTGTGTGTTTGTTATTATTCCAGTCACATACACACACACACACACACACACACACACACACACACACACACAGGGGGCAGCGCAGCATGGTCCTGGTGTGTCCTTCCTCTCTCCTCTCTCTCCTTCCTCTCACTTACAGTACTTAAGAGTCAAGTCAGTCACAGTATATTGTAGGTGGCAGACAAGGCTTTCATCTCTTAGCCCCAGGAGGTGGATCTGAATGTGACCTGACAGTGATCTGCTGTCAGGAACCCGGTGTCTCCATGCTGCTCGTGTCCATGCTTCTACTTCAATTAGGTTCAAGTAAGTCTACAACATCACAAGCCTGGAGGGGGTCATGTCCGCGTGTCCTTCTGTCCGTGTGTGTGTGTGTGTCCTTCTGTCCGTGTGTGTGTGTCCTTCTGTCCGTGTGTGTGTGTGTCCTTCTGTATATAATAATTTAATAATAATAATTTAGGACCTGCTCCGAGGTCACCATTTGGCACACATGCAAACCATGCATACAATGCGTATCTGCGATTAACCCATCCCGTCGTCCTTCCCCCCCAAGGGCAGCCGGGAGCAGACAGGCGCCACGTGAGCCGCGCCAGGGGACCAATCCAAGTGCTCCTGTCCGTCTTCGTCAAGGACGCCACAGCGTTAGCGATCTTGTTGTTGTGCATGTTTTTCCATTGGGTTTATCTTATCGGGGGGGGAAACCCTTGCGAGCACGGGGAGAACATGCAAACTCCACACAGAAAGGCCTGGGAGATACCCCACCTGGGTAACTGGCATCATGGAAACCTGGTCCCCAAGCGGGATTCGAACCCTGGACCTTCTTGCTGTGAGGCGACAGTGTTAACCACTACACCACCGTGTAGTGGTGTAGTTCTGTCCGTGTGTGTGTGTGTGTGTCCTTCTGTCCGTGTGTGTGTGTGTCCTTCTGTCCGTGTGTGTGTGTGTGTGTGTGTGTCCTTCTGTCCGCGTGTGTGTCCTTGTGTCTGTGTCTCTCCTACCGCTCTGACCCGATTCCCATCAAACATTTCAAATAGGTTGACAGGAGGACCAAGGACCCGGATTCTGTAATCTTTTTCAAATTGGTCAACAACAACAATTTAATTTAATTTATTGTCCATTGAAATAAACATGGCTGACATGACCCAGATGAGTGTAGGAATCGAAGTGTCTTTCTAGTTATCTGTGTTGTGAGCAGGTTTCATGACTGGGAAAGGACTGGGAAACTCCTTCAAAACCCCCAAATAAACGGGCATCAAGGAATTTCTTCATTCCTGAAAAGCTGACCCTTTTGGATATTGCAGGCACATCTTTGCAAAATCACGAAGAAAGACAAAAACCAGTAACGCCTTTTCATTTCACTTCATATAGAAAATGAATGGAATTTGAATATTGAAATTAATTCTGACAGCCCTAGTGTTTGTTGTCCTACCTTCTTGTCTGACAGGCCAGTGACTTGGTCGACAAACTCCTCCTGGATCATGAAGGCGGCCAGGTTGGCAGTGTAGGAGGCCAGGAAGATCACAGCGAAGAAGGCCCACACGGACACTATGAACTTACTGGTGGTGCCCTTGGGGTTCTGGACCGGCACAGAGTTGTTGAAGACCAGACCCCACAGCAGCCAGATGGCCTTACCGACGGTGAAGGACGGACCATGAGGGTCTGGGAGGGAGAGAGAGAGAGAGCGGGGAGGCAGAGAAAGAGAGAGAAAGAGAGAGAGAGACACACACAGAGAGACAGAGAGAGAGGGGGGAGAGAGAGAGAGGGAGAGAGAGAGGGGGAGAGAGAGAGAGAGAGAGAGAGAGAGAGAGAGAGAGAGAGAGACACACACACACACACACATACAAATATAGAGAGGGTGGAGAGAGAAAGAGAGATGGGGGATACAGAGAGAGAGGGAGACAGATACAGATGGGAAAGGGGGAAAGAGAGAGAGGAGAAGAGAGAGGAGAAGAAAGGAGAAACAGACAGAGATACAGAGGGGGAGACGAACAAGGAAAGAAAAGGAGAAGGAGAGACAGAGATAGAGGGAGATAGAGAGGGGAGAGAGAGATAGAGAGAGAGAGAGAGAGAGAGAGAGAGAGAGAGAGAGAGAGAGAGAGATAGAGAGAGAGAGAAAAAAACAACTGCATTTCAGTCACTGTATTGCCAATCATGAAAATCATACATCTGCATTGCTTCTAAACATTGCTTGTGTACCTCGGACTCGAACCGCATTCACAAAATCATCTCTCGCTCGACCTTCTAAGCTTATTTGTACGTAAAGGCTGACAGGAACATAATAGGCCCTTTCCACAGCAACAAAAGTTGTCATCCCATATAGAAAACGATGAAACATTTGACGTGAAATATTTGAAACCTATGTTCTGCCTTCAGAAAACATCATAAGCTATCATTACCTTAGGGAGGTTTAAGACTGGATCTGTAAACCCCTCACATTACCAATGGGCCGAACACATTACTGCCATATGTCTTACTTATATGTTTCTGGACGACCATATACTGTATATAAATCTAGCCAGATTCAATATCGGTTAAAAAGATGGGTGAACAAATAACCTCAATGTCTTTAAATCCAGTCTGGCAGATGGCAGGGTAAGAAGGTCTGTGCAGACATGATTCCATTCCACTTCAGACAAAAGCACACACCACGGCACTTGACAGATTCACCTCCTTGAACCGCTGGTGAGATTGTTTAATACAGCGGATCTCAACCTTTTCGCCTGCACCCCCCTCCCACGCCCCCCGCTGGAGAAATGATAACCTGCTCCATCTGTACACACTCCAGTGCAGATAGACCAGCTTATTTCATTTGACCTCGTGAAACCACAATAATAAAGAAAACGACTTTTCCTCTTGTAGTAGTTATGAAATATTTACAAAGTAAAGACATTATGAGAGTACATGTGACGTCTATGGAAAGTGATAAAAGCGTTCTGTAATTAATGTTTTCAATTACGCTCCCTATCATCTAAAGGCCCCCAGAACAGCTTCCCGAGGTCTCCCTGGGAGCCGCGAACCCCCTGTTGAGAAGCACTAGTGTTGGCAGACATCAGACGCAGCAGAAGCAGAGTCGACCACAGCGGTTCTCCAGCTGCTTCATGTCAAGGACCCCCAGATCGTAACAGGCCAGGGACCCCATCTGATAAGGTTTTCCCCAGGGACCCCCATCTGATAAGATATTTGTTGTTTTATAATTTAATTCAGAATTCAGAATTCCAACTGTCTATACTGTAGGTAGAGAGATATCAGAGGAGACATTGTGTTTAGTTCTGTGGTTTATAGTTCTGGGAGAGAGCCTTTAGTTCTGTGGTTTATAGTTCTGGGAGAGAGCGTTTAGTTCTGTGGTTTATAGTTCTGAGAGAGAGCGTTTAGTTCTGTGGTTTCATGTTCTGGGTGAGAGCGTTTAGTTCTGTGGTTTATAGTTCTGGGAGAGAGCGTTTAGTTCTGTGGTTTATAGTTCTGGGAGAGAGCGTTTAGTTCTGTGGTTTATAGTTCTGGGAGAGAGCGTTTAGTTCTGTGGTTTATAGTTCTGGGAGAGAGCGTTTAGTTCTGTGGTTTATAGTTCTGGGAGAGAGCGTTTAGTTCTGTGGTTTATAGTTCTGGTTAGAGTGTTTAGTTCTGTGGTTTATAGTTCTGGGAGAGAGCGTTTAGTTCTGTGGTTTCATGTTCTGGGAGAGAGCGTTTAGTTCTGTGGTTTATAGTTCTGGGAGAGAGCGTTTAGTTCTGTGGTTTCTAATTCTGAGAGAATGCGTTTAGTTCTGTGGTTTCAAGTTCTAGGTGAGAGCGTTTAGTTCTGTGGTTTATAGTTTTGGGAGAGAGCGTTTAGTTCTGTGGTTTATAGTTCTGGGAGAGAGCGTTTAGTTCTGTGGTTTATAGTTCTGAGAGAGAGCCTTTAGTTCTGTGGTTTATAGTTCTGGGAGAGAGCGTTTAGTTCTGTGGTTTATAGTTCTGGGAGAGAGCGTTTAGTTCTGTGGTTTATAGTTCTGGGAGAGAGCATTTAGTTCTGTGGTTTATAGTTCTGGGAGAGAGCGTTTAGTTCTGTGGTTTATAGTTCTGGGAGAGAGCGTTTAGTTCTGGGAGAGAGCGTTTAGTTCTGTGGTTTATAGTTCTGGGAGAGAGCATTTAGTTCTGGGAGAGAGCGTTTAGTTCTGTGGTTTATAGTTCTGGGAGAGAGCATTTAGTTCTGGGAGAGAGCGTTTAGTTCTGTGGTTTATAGTTCTGGGAGAGAGCCTTTAGTTCTGGGAGAGAGCGTTTAGTTCTGTGGTTTATAGTTCTGGGAGAGAGCCTTTAGTTCTGTGGTTTATAGTTCTGGGAGAGAGCGTTTAGTTCTGTGGTTTATAGTTCTGGGAGAGAGCGTTTAGTTCTGTGGTTTATAGTTCTAGGTGAGAGCGTTTAGTTCTGTGGTTTATAGTTCTGGGAGAGAGCGTTTAGTTCTGTGGTTTATAGTTCTAGGTGAGAGCGTTTAGTTCTGTGGTTTATAGTTCTGGGAGAGAGCGTTTAGTTCTGTGGTTTTTAGTTCTGGTTAGAGCGTTTAGTTCTATGGTGTATGGTTCTAGGAGAGAGCGTTTAGTTCTATGGTGTATGGTTCTAGGAGAGAGCGTTTAATTCTATGGTTTCTAATTCTGAGAGAATGCATTTAGTTCTGTGGTTTCATGTTCTGGGAGAGAGTGTTTAGTTCTGTCGTTTCTAGTTGTGGAAGACACGCGTTTATATCTGTGGGTTCTAGTTGTAGCTGAGAAGCACTGGGCGATTAATCAAGTTTAAATTGCAATGACGTTTTTGGTTTCCCACGATCATGAAAACAAGATACTCTTGATAAAATTATTATTGTCGAGGGCGGCTGGGTGGCGCAGCGGACATTGCGCTCGTCACCAACGCAAGAGACACCGGGTTCGAATCAGGCTGTCTGCGTTGCCTCCGGCTTGGGCCGGCCGGCCCTCATACTAACTCAATTGGCGGGTGGAAGTCGATGGGTGGTAATCTGGACGTTGTGGACAGCGACTCCTACAGGTCGGTTGGGGGACGCCTGCTCAGCAGAGACAGGAAATGGCGGGGGTAGTGTGAGCCTCCCACACGTTACACCTCGCCAATGAGAGTCCACGCTGGCAGGTGAAAAGATGTGACGGGCTGCCTCCTCGTGTATCGGAGGGGACACGTGATGCAAGGCTTCTATCCTCCTTACAACCGGCCAGTGGGTGGCATATGCGAGCAACGTTCAAGACAGGGGAGGGGAGAATTGGCACAGCGAAATTGGGATGGGAGAAAAATAGGAAAAAGAGGAGAAAAAGTGGATAAAAAAAATGACTCTAATTCTCTAGTTACTTTGTAAAATCTTTGGTAACTTGTAGAAGATGACAGAAAGGCAGCCTTTGGTCAAGAAGAAAGATAAAACAAAATATGTCACCAATGTACAATGTTCTCAAATCAAGTAATCGAGTAACCATGTTTAATAACCGTGATTCCAATATCAATAAAAAAAACAATCATGATCATGATTTCTGCCATAATGGAGCAGCCCTATCTTGTGTCTCCAGCAGCTCCTGCCACTTCACAGGGAGAGAAGCCTCAGTAGTGGCACTCCGTCTTGGAGAACCGTCTTGTTAGCGAGCTGCTCTTGCTAAGGGTGGCTGCGAGGCAAACAGAGACACTTTCCCCCCACGATATATAGCAAGAAGTGCAGGAGGGGGAGGAAAAAATGACAGAAATGAAATTCAAAATGTCACACAGTTCCGTTAACCCTTTCACCGCCACACTACCAAACGGTTAACCCTCTCACTGCGACACTACAGAAGGATACCGCTTTCACCGACACACGACAAATGGGGTTAACCCTTTCACTACCACACTAGAGAAGGTTTTAACCCTTTACCGTCTGCAGTGTGATAGTAAAGGGTTAACCTTCTGCAGTGTGGTGGTAGTGAAAGGGTTAATGTTCTCAAGTCGTGATCGAACGGTCTGAAGCCACGTGATGAACATGTGGATCCTTCCCGCCAGAAGGGCAATTAAGGGTTGTGTTCTTACAGTAGTTCTGGTACAACTGTGTGTGTGTGTGTGTGTGTGTGTGTGTGTGCATCTACGTGTTTGTGTGTGTTGGTGATGGTACACTTGTGCCTGCATGTTTATGCGTATGTGTGTTTGTGTACACGAGGGTAACAGACAACATCAATGAATACACGGAGGGAGTCATTCAATTTATTGTGTATTGAGGATAAACAAGCTGGGTATTCCAAGAAAGCATGGATTAACGGTTCTGTGCGAGAGCGGCACTACTGGCAAGAGACTCTGCCTTTGCCTCTGGAAACGAGGAGGAGTAGGAGGAGAAATCACAGCAGAACCTCCACAGCGGCACAGCAGCCAAGCAGGAACACAGAGATAGAGACACAGAGAGGAACTACACACAATATCAGAGTGTAGAGGGAGACCCAGCGACACACCCTGACGGAGGAGCTGAACAGCTTTTACACCTGTTTTGAGGTTAGTAACACCAACCTCCCTGGGGGACCCCCCCCCCCCGCAGCCAGGCCAGACAGCATCCCAGGCCAGGTGATCAGAGAGTGCGCAGAGCAGCTGGCTGGTGTGTTCATGTATTTATTCAGGGTGTGATTTGCCGGCGGGGGGGAATTGGGGATGTAGGGGAATTCCCTACCTCTCTGGTCGCTCATTTATTATTTATTATTATTTTTGCCTTTTTATCAGCCACTCAGTGACTCACCTCTACACTACCCAGCTGCTCCTAGTGCTTAGACCTCTACACTACCCAGCTGCTCCTAGTGCTTAGACCTCTACACTACCCAGCTGCTCCAGTGTTTAGACCTCTACACTACCCAGCTGCTCCAGTGCTTAGACCTCTACACTACCCAGCTGCTCCAGTGCTTAGACCTCTACACTACCCAGCTGCTCCAGTGCTTAGACCTCTACACTACCCAGCTGCTCCAGTGTTTAGACCTCTACACTACCCAGCTGCTCCGGTGTTTAGACCTCTACACTACCCAGCTGCTCCAGTGTTTAGACCTCTACACTACCCAGCCGCTCCTAGTGTTTAGACCTCTACACTACCCAGCCACTCCAGTGTTTAGACCTCTACACTACCCAGCTGCTCCAGTGCTTAGACCTCTACACTACCCAGCTGCTCCAGTGTTTAGACCTCTACACTACCCAGCCACTCCAGTGTTTAGACCTCTACACTACCCAGCTGCTCCAGAGCTTAGACCTCTACACTACCCAACTGCTCCAGTGCTTATAGACCTCTACACTACCCAGCCACTCCAGTGCTTATAGACCTCTACACTACCCAGCCACTCAGTGTTTAGACCTCTACACTACCCAGCTGATCCAGTGTTTAGACCTCTACACTACCCAGCTGCTCCAGTGTTTAGACCTCTACACTACCCAGCTGCTCCAGAGCTTAGACCTCTACACTACCCAGCTGCTCCAGTGCTTAGACCTCTACACTACCCAGCTGCTCCAGTGCTTAGACCTCTACACTACCCAGCTGCTCCAGTGTTTAGACCTCTACACTACCCAGCTGCTCCAGTGTTTTTTTTTTTTTTGATCAAATTTTTTTTATTATTAATTACATGAAACAGGACAACACAATAACCACAGTAACAAAAAACATAACTTCACAGGAGAATAACAACAATAATACAGAATAATAAATTATAAGACAAAAAGAAAAAGAAACAGCGTCCAACCTATCAAATATAGGTGGCTACTTCAATAACAAAAAGGGGTCTTCAAGACATGGCAACCTTTCCCCACCTTTACAAAGTGGAGTGACTTAAAAGATTGTTTATGAGAGTGTTGTCGCAGATTTACTGTAGATAGCCTAGGTCCCTTACACATGTTCAAGACTGCCAAACTCGCAGACGGTAAAGTGTAAGAAGAAAGAAATTCCTCTTCCAAGTTGGTTGACAGGTCAATCAGTCTGCCAATATTCGTCCCTTGGGGAAATGGCATGTGAATTGACATATAGCGCAGAATAGCTAAATACCAACCCCCCCTAAAATCCCCCCAGCCAAAGTTAAGAAGGACAAGACAAAAACCAAGACAGACAAGACATTTCCTCCTCCCCCTCCCCAGAGACCGCCGGACCCCCCCGATCAAGCGCCCCAACCCCGCTCAGCCGCACACGGCGGTCTTTACCTTCTCAGCTGCTGCGAACCACAGGTCAATGCCAGCCTGCCCTACCCCAATCACCCGAGCCGTGGATATCTCAAGATAAATCACATCCAATAGAGTTAGGGACCAGTTGATCATTGTCAGCTTCTCAGGCTCCTTCCATCTCATTGCTATAAGCTTCTTCGCTGCTGTGACGCCCGCTAGGACAACCCTTTTCAGTTGTACGGACGCGGGTAGTGTCGTTATATCGTTCAGGAGTAGCGTAACAGCTGTGAATGGGATTGTTAAGCCACACAGATCTGAAAGTTTGTCCGTTATTGACCTCCAGAAACGGGCCACTGGTGGGCAATCCCAATACATATGCATATAAGTGCCAGTGGCCTTTTGAGAGCACAAAGTGCACCGAGAGTCGGTTATAGGTCCTATGAATATAATTAAAATTAATTTGCTGGTGATTGGGGTTGCGGGAAGATAATGCCACATTTGCCCAAACATCATCCCAGTCAAACTCGGGGTCCAACTCCGGGATATCCACACGCCAGATTGTATCCAATGATAAATTTTTATACGTGGATTGAATTAAGAGCGTATAAAAGTCTGAGACAAACCCTCTGGATGTCGTTCTGTCCACTATGAGCCTGAGGAAGGGGTGTGGTTGCAAAGCTTGAGCCCACGGTACGCCATGCGCCCTCAGTGCTGACCTTAGTTGAAGGTAAAGAAAGAAGGACTCGCCGGGAAGATCATAAAATTCTCTTAAGTCCTGAAACGCACGGAGGCCGTTCTTATCATAAATATCCTCCAGAGTATGCACTCCCCTCCTTTGCCATTGAGGAATATTAACCGGCTTGTGTCCAACAAGTAATTGCTGGTTATTAAAAATTGGAGAGTCCAGGTGCCAAGGGCATTTAACCCCACACGACCTCTGTACATTACGCCACGTTTGGATCACGTGAGTAATGATCGGTCCATACCTCAGCCGGCATTTCGCAATAGAGACAGTGGAGTACACTACATCCTGCAATCTTAGCGGAGACACCGCCGCCGCTTCTAAGGAGCGCCACGATACAGCCTCTACAGGGTCTAGCCAGCACATCAGAGGTCTCAGTGAAAAGGACCAGAAATAAAGTTTAAAATCAGGGATTGCGAGGCCCCCATCTTGTTTCCTACGTTGAGTAGTAGCCCTTTTGATTCTCGGGCGTTTGTTATTCCAGACAAACTTAGATACCATCGATTGTACCTTGCGCCAGTGGTCTATTGGAGGGGGCAGGGGGAGCATTGAGCTAATAAAATTTATCCTAGGCAGGATGTTCATTTTCCAGCTGCTCCAGTGTTTAGACCTCTACACTACCCAGCTGCTCCAGTGCTTATAGACCTCTACACTACCCAGCTGCTCCAGTGTTTAGACCTCTACACTACCCAGCTGCTCCAGTGCTTATAGACCTCTACACTACCCAGCCGCTCCAGTGCTTAGACCTCTACACTACCCAGCCACTACACTCCCTGACAACAGTATATCATCAACACCAGCGTCTCCCTGACAACAGTATAGCATCAACACTCCACAGTGTCCTCACCCACCCACCCACCCACCCACCCACCCACCCACCCACCCACCCAAAATCAGGATGTTGTTCACTGCCTATAATTCAGCATTCAACACCATAGTCTCCACCAGGGACAGCGCCAAGCTCAGGACTCTGGGACTCAACCCCCAACCTGTGCAGCTGGATCCTGGACTTTCTGTGGGACCGAGGCCAGGTGGTGAGGATGGGCTCCACCACCTCTGACCCTCTGACCATCACCCTCTGACCCAGGTGGTGAGGATGGGCTCCAACACCTCCTCCTCCCACACGCACCGCTATGATTTTTGTTCGGCTCTGCAGTGTTTCTGCCACTCAGACATTTGATCTATTGACCTACTTTTAATAAGCCTATACTGTGCTTTTAAGAAATTACTAGTTAATGAATCTAAATGTTTATTAAGAAATTACTAGTTAATGAATCTAAATGTTTATATTTAGATCAAGTGCTTTATACATAATGTAAACCTTCATTTCTTACATATTGTATTCAGTATTACTTGAAGATGAAAAGGAGCAGCAAACCATTGCATTATATTTCAGAAAGCATCCGTTTGAAAGTAAAAACCTATTGAGAATACGTTCATTTAATTAATATCTTTGCTTGAGGGCACTCCGTTTAGAGAAATTCAAAACAAACAAAACAAAAAAACAACCCTGTGAGTTTTATATGGATATATAACTGTATATAATTGTGTATGGCCTACATTATAAACATAAATAAATACTGTATATATACTTTTAAACACATTTCTTTTCACAAATTGCACCCTGTATATATTCTCCCTCTCCCTAGTGTTTGTTTATTTCTTTTACCCAGGGACAGTGCACATTAATGAACATCTTCAGTTTCCACATCAATGTAAATGTGCCAGAGTTGAGCTAATGAGCTAGTTTTCATCTGTAGTCCCTGCCTACCATGCATGTCTGTATGGTGTAGTGGGAGGAAACTGGAGTACCCAGAGGAAACACACGCAAACACAGGGAGAACATGTAAACTCCACAAAGATAGGCCCCCCCTGCTGGGGTTCGAACCCAGGACCTTCTTGCTGTGAGGCAGCAGTGCTAACCACTGTACCACCGTGCTGCCCCTGTGTGTGGCCCCTCCGCGTCAATACTTTTACCAACGGATTTCCAGTTCCGCGTGCGCGTTCTGCGATCTGATTGGCCACTGACGTTTCTGGTCGTGTGACATGTGCGGCCAATTGTGTGACGCCTGTTTCTTTCTTCACCGGTTAAGCTTAGGCGCTCTTTCGAAGTTGGTTAAGGTTAGAGTTTGTCTTAGAGCAGGGCGATAGAACACCAGCCCTGATTCCAAACTCTAACCTTAACCAACTTCGAAAGAGT
>NC_140171.1:11827556-11832556 GCF_963971535.1 Notolepis coatsorum
CCAGAAAACGCTGGCTGAATAAAATATTCCATTTTATATATGCCGAGCTTGACATTTGACACGTGTCGCCCCCCTCCCCCTCCCCCTCCGTCTCTCTGTGCCGAGCGCTTCACACGAAGCAGCCAGATTCACCCTCCGTGAAGCGGCTCGTCTGAGGCACGGGTCGGTCTATAATTCAGCGTTATTTAGCGTATCTGGATCATATCGGGCGATGGGATTGTGATAACGCTCATCGCTGTGCACAATTCTATCGTCTCAATTCATAATCCCGTCACTCACTACTGTTACTCACTACTACAACAACTACTGTTAACACTATTATCATTACTACTTGCTTTGTTACATGTTCTATTATTAGACGTGCTGCTATGGCACTTGGATTCCGCCCAAGGAGATTAATAAACGAACATTTGACTTGACTTGATAATAACCACATAATCCCCATCTCACAATGAGATACGAGATAATGTCATTTAACATTTGAGATAACATTTTAGGGGATCGCATTTCAAGATGAGTTTGATTCCACACTTTACATCATCTCATCAAGGTGACGAATAGCGGAGGGATTATTTACGATGTGATTTTGCACAGATGGAACAGATATTGTAATAGCCGCGGAGCGCTGTTTAACACTAGCACAGCCATGGAGAAAATGCCACTAATTCCCGCCAGGAACGGGTCAGACGCCCCGACAGCTTATATGAGAAATATGAGAAAAATAAACAGTGTAAACTATATAATTACCTCTGAATATAAAAATATGAGGTTTTTCCACAATTAAATGTAGGTTTGAGTGACATAATTTTTTATTATTTATTTATTATATATATATTTATTTTTGGGTGGAAGAGCCACACATTGACGGGCAAAGAGCCACATGCGGCTTGCGAGCCACGGGTTGGCCACCCCTGCGCACGACGCTCGCAAAGTGCTGTGACCATATGTGGAATAACGTTCTAATTACATTTTCCTGAAGTCATTTTGAAATTTCAGAAACCGTGCCAGATAAAACGGGTACTTTTAGGAAAAGTCATTGAGTGACAGAGCTGGAGCTCGACCGAGTGACGAGGATACATTTATTGAAAATGCCTAGGCCTTGTCGGCTGTGCTAGTGTTAAAGAGAGGGTGAGGTGTGGTGGGGGGGGGGATCGGGGCTCAGAGAGGGTGGGGGGGGGGGGGGGGGGGGGGGGCTCAGAGAGGGTGAGGTGTGGTAGGGGGGGGGGGCTCAGAGAGGGTGAGGTGTGGTGGGGGGGGGGGGGGGCTCAGAGAGGGTGAGGTGTGGTGGGGGGGGGGCTCAGAGAGGGTGAGGTGTGGTGGGCTCAGTTACCGAGGAAGGCAGAAGGAGAGACGGTCCCGTTGCTCCGGGCGACCATCACGCTGATGCCTGTCTCCACGAAGGGCACGGAGAAGTCGATGACCTCCGACCTCTCCTCGTTGATGGTCAGCGAACCCACCGCCATCATGGCTTTCTTGTATATCACCTGGAGGGGGGGGGGGGGGGGTAGACAGACAGACAGACAGGAGGACAGACAGACAGACAGACAGACAGACAGACAGACAGACAGACAGACAGACAGACAGACAGACAGACAGACAGACAGACAGACAGGAGGACAGACAGACAGACAGACAGACAGACAGACAGACAGAAGGACAGACAGACAGACAGACAGACAGGACAGATCAGATGACAGAATGATCAGGATCAGAATTTAGAAGAGCTCACCCTGCCAGCTAGACTGATCTAAATGAACCTTTTTCAGTTTTTTTGTTGTTGTTTTTCACTCAGACTGAGCTCCCCAAGCGATGTCATGTGAGGCTGCTGAGTGGGCTTTTCATTTGGCTCACGTGTGTCTTTTGTGTAAAAGGCTCATTTTAATTTGCAGGCAGCCATCACAGCTTGACTCCATACTTATTACTTGACGAAGTGAGTGGGCGGAGCAAAGGGAAGGAAACAGGCTTCTTCAGAGAACTCAAATTATATTATATATATATATATATCGTAAAACTTCACTCAATAGCCTGGGCTTTTCTGAACTCAACCGGCCTATATTATGGTACAGGCCTTTGCCTTTTGGACAAAACTCTTGCTCAGCAAAGAGAGGAAATACTATCACATTGTTTATTTAACACTAGCACAGCCATGGAGAAAATTACACTAATTCCCGCCGGGAACGGGTCAGATGACCCGACAGCCTTTAGAATGGAGATGGGAGGGAGAGAAGGGAGGGAGGGTCAATGAGGGAGGGAGGGAGGGAGGGAGAAGGAGAAAGGGAGGGAGGGAGAGAGAGAGGGAGGGAGAGAGGAAGGGAGGGAGGGAGAGGAAGTGAGAAGGAGGGAGAGGGAGGTATAGAGAGAGGGAAAGAGAGGGAGAAAGAGAGAGGGAGAGAGAGAGATGGAGGGAGAGGGAGAAGGAGAGAGGGAGGGAGGGAGAGAAAGGGAGGGGGAGAGAAAGGGAGGGAGAGAGTGAAAGGGAGGGGGGAGAGAAAGGGAGGGAGAGAGTGAAAGGGAGGGAGAGAGTGAAAGGGAGGGATGGTCAAGGAGGGAGGGAGGTGGCCGCTCAGCAAAAATTGCTGAAATAACGTTCTAATTCCATTTTCCTGAAGTCATTTAGAAATGTCAGAAACCGTGCCAGATAAAACGGGTACTTTTAGGAAAAGTCATTGAGTGACAGAGCTGGAGCTCGACGAGTGAGCTCGACCTAGGGTTATGTGACCACTTGTCGGCTGTGCTAGTGTTAAACCAGTATGAACATGACTTGCATAAAGATTTGGCTATCAAATGTCATATCAATTACCAATTGCTCATTTGATCTCACTAAGAGAGACAACACCACTGAATGTAACATTAGAGAGAAATGAGACTTTGTTTTCTGTTGCCTGTCCACTCCAGCACTGGACAGCGCTCCCAGCCCACACACACTTAGGAGCTCTGCAGAGAGTCAGACCTTCAGCACTGGACAGCGCTCCCAGCCCACACACACACTCAGCAGCTCTGCACACAGTCAGACCTTCAGCACTGGACAGCGCTCCCAGCCCACACACAGACACTCAGCAGCTCTGCAGAGAGTCAGACCTTCAGCACTGGACAGCGCTCCCAGCCCACACACACACTCAGCAGCTCTGCAGAGAGTCAGACCTTCAGCACTGGACAGCGCTCCCAGCCCACACACACACACTCAGCAGCTCTGCAGACAGTCAGACTTTCAGCACTGGACAGCGCTCCCAGTTCCCAGTAAATTTACATTTACATTTACATTTAGTCATTTAGCTGACGCTTTTATCCAAAGCGACTTACAAGTTCTGTATGGCAAGTCATCAGGAAGGGCACAACTCTATCAGCTGAGTAACAATGTTCATCAAAGTGTTGAGTGCATGCAAGTGTAGGTTAGTATATTAGGACAAGTGCATGACAGTAAGGTTAGTTAGGGTTAGAATTATTATTTTTATTATTATATATTTTTTTCATTTCAGATAATGGTTGAAGAAGTAAAGGTTATCATAATGGGGGTCAGCAGTGTAACGCGTATCGACTTCAGGATCCTTAACATGAGAAGGTTGAGAACAACTGCACAAGACCAATACAGTACTTTGTATATGAGTTTTAGCGGTAGCTTGGTTTGCAGCTGTGAAGGGAAGCGATGAGTGTGAACTAGTGCATTGGGCAGATTACCATGGAAGTACAGATTGCCATGGACGTGGAACAGCCTTCCACTTAGGATAAAACCGCCAGGAGGAATATTTAAAGGTCAGGTTCGCTCAAATCTCTGGGGGTAAACTGGCCAGATAGCTGTCAGGTCATACTTGGATTATTATTTTAATGATGTTATTTTATGGTATTTGGTCAGGATGTTATTATCTTGTTTTTAGATATGTAGAATATGGATTTGTTGTATTGGATTTTTGCTTTACGGGTTGTTTTATATGTTATTTGTGTGTATGTCCTGTGGTCAGAACATCGGGGACCATGCTGGAAATAAGTGTTGTCACTCTTGCATGTCATCCCTTGGATTTCGGATCCATGAATAAAATCAATCAATGGAGGTACATATTACCATGGGAGTACAGATTACCATGGAAGTCTATTGATGTACTTTGCAATGTCAGGCTTTCCCCTGGGAAAGAAGTTAGCGGGGGGGAGGGTGGGGGGGGGGGGGGTGAGTCACGCGTGGCCTCAGCCAATCCGATGTCCCCGCGGTGCTTAAAACCGTTCGTGCCGCGCTAACTGCACCGCGATGTGACCTCTATATCGTCGGTGCGTTCAAGGAGGGAAACTTAACAGTGTTCAGCAAGAGCAGCTTTGGCTGAGCACCAACGATTGAATAAAAATGTATTGCTTTGTCCAACCTTAGCGGAAGGGGGTGTGTGTGCCTACAATCTCCTCAGGTCTTGCGTAGCGTAGCCTCTTCACCGCCTCAGGGTAACAGATCTGTGTTCTGAGATGCTCACAGCTTAGCTCTCGCTAATCATCCCGGTCCATATAAAAGGGCTTTCAGACGGCGCACAATAGCGCCCGCTCGCACGGCACAACAGCAGCTTTTCAAGCTTTGCCAGCGTGCTCCTAAAGTTAAACCTGCACGCTGTGACAAAAACACAATGCCTCCATTAGAGGCTTTGCGCGGAATATTTGGAATGGCTTAACAGTTAGCTATGGGCAAAACGCAGTTGTTGTGTGTTGATATGAGAAATATATCAACATATATTTTATTACTGGATCTTGTAAACAAGTCTCCGTGGAACAGTAATAATACCCTGTTTCCATTGTTTTACCTGCTTAACCCTTTCACTGCCGCAACACTAAAACGGTTAACCCTTTTCACTGTGACAATACACATAAGGTTAACCCTTTCACTGCCACACCACATCAGGTTGACCCTTTCACTGCCACACTACAGAAGGTTACCCGTCGGTATAGTGTGATAGTAAAGGGTTAACCTTCTGTAGTGTGGCAGTGAAAGGGTTAAACACAACACAGACATTGACCATTTTCTTTTGCAA
>NC_140171.1:11837556-11902556 GCF_963971535.1 Notolepis coatsorum
TCTCCTGCTATTGGGGGGGTGGGGTCAGTTCACACTGAAACACGTTCGATGTCCAACGCTCAACTGTATTTGTCCCAAAAAAAGCGCCAATCAGTTTGGCAGTCCGGAGGTGTCGCCAGTCCCGCCATATAGGCCAAGGAGTCTACGCGCACCTCTCCCAAAATGGGATTCACACTCTCCCAATTAGAGGACAGGGAACCATTCAGCTGTTACTGTGTTCTAGAAATGAAGCCTATAGGTCTCTATAGCTGATGGTTTTAAAAGTAAGTAAGTAAGTAGGTTTTACTTCTAAAGCACAGGGGGGGGGTAGGTTCCACTCAGACGCCTCTGATGAAAGTGCAGGCAGGGAGAGAGACACGACTGAGCCAGTGAAGAAGAAAAAGCACTCCTTGACTGATGCAGGACCTGGAACACTGAGCCCCTCCCGACTCCCGCTTCCCCGCGGTGAGACGAGAGTGATCGCTCAACGGGGGAGAACGCAGCGGTCGTCGGGTTCAGCGCGCAAGCCGAGAGGGGGAACTCCCGTTCACCACATTCAACATTCGGCAGATCACACAAAGAGGAAGAAGAAGAAGGGGTTATTAAATGTGAACCCAGGCGTCCCCGGTTTATAGGAGAGAGACGGCCTCTTGTGTCTGTTTTCAGATCACGTCGTCTCACAAAATACTTGTGACAGAGCTGCCTCCGCCCCCTGCCAGATGGTGCCACTGATGTCTCCACTAAAGGCTGGGAGATTAATGTCGACGCCCGCGTCATTGATAATGAAGGACCATCCAGTTGAACACGCCCACGCAGAAGGTAAGGGGTGGGTGTGAGTGTGTGTCTGTGTGTGTGTGTGTGTCTGTGTGTGTCTGAGTGCGTGTGTCTCACATTTCTGTTTCCATATAAAATTATGATAATAATGATCATGAAAAATGCTATATACGTTAAAGGTGCTATAGATAACATTCAGCCACTAGATGTCGCACTAGAGCGCCAGCATGGCATTTATCCAACCGGGTGCATTCCATGTGGGGAAATGGGAAGTAGGGAGGGGATACATGTCTGCAACATGTAAACATGTAAGTCTATATCTCCTCCAACCCCCACAACCACCACAGATAACCCACGTGGAAGTCTATATCGGCCCCCAGGGACAACACATCTTTTTTACTGCAAAATCAATTGCCCTTTTTCTTCACTTTCATGAAGTATTTAACAGGGCAAAGTGTTGTGCAGTGACATCGTCAGGTCAGCTAAAGGTCGCAGGCCGTCGATAACAACAAGCACTTCTAGAATAGCTGATCACGACGATACGACACCTACATACAGTAGCACCATGTCAACAAACCTACACCTACATACAGTAGCATCGTGTCAACAAACCTACACCTACAGTAACCACTGAAAGTGTAAACAGAAACGACCTCTCAATAATTTATCAATATGACGGACTGGACAACCTTATCTCATGCCAAAAGATTTTCAATTGATTCAGAGGAAAATTCACCTCCTTTTCAATCCTGCAGACGAAGAACCATATAAGTTGTAGAATGTACGTTTTAAGTTTTTCCGGATGAACAAATTTTGTACGTTTCTTATACATTTAACATACAGTGTTGAGTAGATTCCTAGTTAAAGACAGTAGAGGATGAGTACTTTTTTTTTTATCTACTTTTTCTCCTCCCTTTTCTGTGACCAGACTACCACCCGTCGACTCTCCTCCCGCTAGACCTGTCTCAAACCCTGCCCCTTTTCTTGATCCTCCAATCACAGCTGTCGCTTACCTCGGACTTCCTCGTACAAACTTTGTATGTACGAGGAAGTCAGAGGTAAGCGACAGCTGTGATTGGAGGATCAAGAAAAGAGGGCAGGGTTTTGAGACAGGTCAGTATGACGGCCGGCCCAAGCCGGGGGGGCAACGCTACCGGTGTCTCTTGCGTTGGTGACGAGCGCAATGTCCGCTGCGCCACCCAGCCGCCCGAGGATGAGTACTTTCAACTAGGTCATTGATTGATTGATTGATTGGTTTATTGAATGATTGATTGATTTAAACCTTTATTAATTCTCTAAAAGGGACATTGAGGTTTTTTAGGGGCGACAGTGGCTCAGGAGGTAGAGCAGTCGTCTGGCAATCCGGAGGTTCCTGGTTCGATTCCCGCTCCTCCCCGGCAGCGTGTCGATGTGTCCTTGAGCAAGACACTTAACCCATAATTGCTCTTGATGAGCAGGTTGGCACCTTGCATGGTTGCCTCCGCCGTCGGTATGTGAGTGAATGGGTAAAAAAAATGTTGTAACAAATTGTAAAGCGCTTTGGATAAAAGCTCTATATAAAAAAGCAGCCATTTACCCTTGTTTGCAATGTATCGTATGTATCTGAAGGACATTATGTATCTGAAGGACATTATTTATCTGAAGGACATTATGTATCTGAAGGACATTATTTATCTGAAGGACATTATGTATCTAAAGGACATTATTTATCTGAAGGACATTATTTATCTGAAGGACATTATGTATCTGAAGGACATTATGTATCTGAAGGACATTATGTATCTGAAGGACATTATGTATCTGAAGGACATTATGTATCTAAAGGACATTATGTATCTGAAGGACATTATGTATCTAAAGGACATTATGTATCTAAAGGACATTATGTATCTGAAGGACAATATGTATCTAAAGGACATTATGTATCTGAAGGACAATATGTATCTAAAGGACATTATGTATCTGAAGGACATTATGTATCTGAAGGACATTATGTATCTAAAGGACATTATGTATCTAAAGGACATTATTTATCTGAAGGACATTATGTATCTGAAGGACATTATGTATCTAAAGGACATTATGTATCTGAAGGACATTATGTATCTGAAGGACATTATGTATCTGAAGGACATTATGTATCTAAAGGACATTATGTATCTAAAGGACATTATTTATCTAAAGGACATTATGTATCTGAAGGACATTATGTATCTAAAGGACATTATGTATCTAAAGGACATTATGTATCTGAAGGACAATATGTATCTAAAGGACATTATGTATCTGAAGGACAATATGTATCTAAAGGACATTATGTATCTGAAGGACATTATGTATCTGAAGGACATTATGTATCTAAAGGACATTATGTATCTAAAGGACATTATTTATCTGAAGGACATTATGTATCTGAAGGACATTATGTATCTAAAGGACATTATGTATCTGAAGGACATTATGTATCTGAAGGACATTATGTATCTGAAGGACATTATGTATCTAAAGGACATTATGTATCTAAAGGACATTATTTATCTAAAGGACATTATGTATCTGAAGGACATTATGTATCTAAAGGACATTATGTATCTAAAGGACATTATTTATCTGAAGGACATTATGTATCTGAAGGACATTATGTATCTAAAGGACATTATGTATCTGAAGGACCTTATGTATCTAAAGGACATTATTTATCTGAAGGACAATATGTATCTAAAGGACATTATGTATCTGAAGGACATTATGTATCTGAAGGACATTATGTATCTGAAGGACATTATGTATCTGAAGGACATTATTTATCTAAAGGACATTATGTATCTGAAGGACATTATGTATCTGAAGGACATTATGTATCTGAAGGACATTATGTATCTGAAGGACATTATGTATCTAAAGGACATTATGTATCTGAAGGACATTATGTATCTGAAGGACATTATGTATCTGAAGGACATTATGTATCTGAAGGACATTATGTATCTAAAGGACATTATGTATCTAAAGGACATTATTTATCTGAAGGACATTATGTATCTAAAGGACATTATTTATCTGAAGGACATTATTTATCTGAAGGAAATGACGTATCTGAAAGACATTGTGTATCTGAAGGGTTCAACGGAACACTTAAAAAAAGAACAAAACAAATAACCATATAAGTTCATTTTGAACTTATATGTACGGGCCCATGTTATTAGATTCTAATTTAATGTCATTATACAGCAAGTACAGTACAACAAAAATTGGTTTGGCATCCAACTCAATACAATAGTAATATACAATGTACAGGCGATTAAACTGGATATGAAATATATAAACAAGTACTACTGAGTAATAATGCTAATCAGATGTATGTACAGAGTTGTAGTATTAATATGTACATGTAAGGGATATGTACAGATATAGATATAGTATCTACAGATATGTAAAAAGGATTATATGCAGGTGTTGAGATGAGAGGCTCTGTATAGGATTGTTAGTAACTGTCTAACTGTGCAATATTTAAGCATTACATCACACGCAGGAGTGGTTTGTGACCAATAAACCATGCCTAGGGGTGGTTGTTAGGCCCGAGGCGCAGCCGAGGGTCGTTAGACCCCCCTAGGCATGGTTTATTGGTCACAAATCACGACTGCACGTGGTGTAAAGCTTTTATACAACTGCCAGATTCATCCAACCTTATTTCTATACAATAAACACACATTAATCGAAGATTTATTGAAAAAACCATCCGCCAGAAAAAGTAGTTCCCACAACTCCATGTGGAAGCAGCTTGAAGTGCATCCAACCAAACTAACACATCCAACTGTGTATTATTGGAATGATTGAGAGAAGTTGCCTCATGTGGAAGCAGCTTGAAGTGCATCCAACCAACTAACACATCCAACTGTGTATTATTGGAATGATTGATTGAAAATTGTATTACCAGATGCAGAATGGGTACAATACAGTACGGCTCAATACACACAATTGTTAAGGGAAAAAAACGTTTTCTTCGCCCTATTTTTTTATTTATTTCTTTTAGCCTAAACTTAACCAGTTGGAAACCAGGGGTACAGTAATAAAATTAGCAATCAACCAATCAATCAATTCAATAGACCATGCTCACTTAAAACAGCGCTGCTTCTCTCTCAGTCTGACTCTCCCGCTGTTGCAGACAGGAGTGTGTGTGTGTGTGTGTGTGCGTGTGTGTGTGTGTGTGTGTGTGTCACAGTGTGTGTGTGCGTGTGTGTGTGTATGTGTGTGTGTGTGTGTGTGTGTGTGTGTGTGTGTGTATGTGTGTGTGTGTGTTTGTGGGTACGCCAGCGTGACGCGTCGGACAGTGAGAGAGAACGCTGCAGTCAGTAGCAAGAAGGAAGTAGAAATTTAAATCAATCAATTAATTTATCAATCAAACCGCGATTTTTCTTTTGTTCTAGATTGCCTCAAGACCCATCAATTACATCATCCAACATTGTTTAAAGGGCTAACACGTTCCCCTTGACAGAATCGCTTTATATTTAGTCGTTATGACGCTATCAACATATCCATTTGTTAAAGATTATTGTCCGCCATCTTGTTTTTTCCGACGGAGTGATCCGGCGGAGTGATGTGATTCGGTGGTGGGCGGGTCCTGGGACCAGGAGCGTGGATTATGAAGGATACATACGTGTAAATGGACTGTTTCAGCCAATCAGAATAGAGAAATTTGCATGCCGTTGTATAAGACTGTTTACACTGGTAACTGTTTACCTGCATATGTGATTGTCTCCACCAGTGATTGCCTAGTTACATATATATCTGTCCCCACCGGAGGGCGCTCTAGGCGGAGCCACCCAGGCACCCTACCTTACGGCAACTATAAAAGGAAAGGTATCCACCCCTTCGTTCTCTCCTCCAACGTCTCTCAGAGAGAGAAGAGTTGTACAACTGCTGCTTATATGTTCAGGCACAAGATAGAAACCATGCCTCTTAGTCTTGACCACATTATTGTCGCCCTAAACTGAGTTCTGTTAACAGCAGGTATGTACAGACAGATGTGGAGATATATATTCACATCGTTAATATCGTTATCATGTAGGGGCGACAGTGGCTCAGGAGGTAGAGCAGGTTGTCGGATAATCAGAAGGTTCCTCGTTCGGTTCCAGTTCCTCCCGGCAGAGCAAGAAACTTAACCCCTAACTGCTCCCGGTGAGCGGGCCGGCACCTTGCATGGTCGCCTCCGCCGTCGGTGTGTGAATGTGTGAGTGAACGGGTGAGTGGACGGGTGATTAAGTGAGTGAATGGGTGACGTTAGAAAGCACTTTGGATAAAAGCGTTCTATAAATGCAGACCATTTATTAATGTATTTGCAGTTGTAAATGGTAAATGGTGCATTTTATATAGCTCTTTTAACCAAAGCGCTTTACAATTTTGTTCCTCACATTCACCCATTCACTCACACATTCATGAAAAGCATGTGCATATCGGTGTGTGGAGTGAAGTTGTGGAATAATTTACCTGAATACATCAAACTGAGTAAACATGTGGCACAATTAAAAAAGCAGCTAAAAAGATACACATTAGAGAAATACAGAAATGAGTAATGAGGATAAACAAAGTTATGCTATATTTAATCATTTAGTCATTATTGTGTTATGTAGTGCTGTACTATATTCACTGCTGTCAAGTGAATCAAGTTTTTTTTTTTAATATAAGTAAAAGTATATTCTATATTGTAATATACTAAATTATGTTATATCTAGTAAAATGTATGAAAGAACAAATATAAATGTAAGGGGGTAGGGATCAATAAGCTTAGCTTCCCTCTACTGCTTTTTTTGGACATGTCTGCTAACCAAACACATTGCTCTTGACCTTTTGTTTATAATTCCTTTTTCTTTTTTTTTTATATGTTTTTTTTTAATGTTTTTTTAATTTGTTGTTATGATTGTTTGGTTTGACGGAACAAGATACCGTGATTTTTTTGGAGGAAATGGAGAATTACATGTTCAAAAATAAACTTTTCATTCATTCATTCATTCATTCATTCATTCATTCTCATTCACTCACACATTCACACACCGACGGCGGAGGCGACCATGCAAGGTGCCAACCTGCTCATCCGGAGCAATTAGGGGTTAAGTGCTTGCTCAAGGACACTTCGACACACTGCCCAGAAGGAGCGGGAATCAAACCTTCCGATCACCAGACGACCGCTCTACCTCCTGTCACCCCCTTGAACCAGTGCCTAAAGTGTCTCTGAGTCGCTCGGGAGTGTGAATGTGACGCATCACCTGAAAGGACTCAATCTCTACAGTTTTCTAACTATGAATGTAAGCAACATTCAAAACTTTATTAACTTCAGATAATTAGGTTTGAAAACAATGTTCCTCTACAAGAACTTAAAACGCACTCATATGCTTCTTCGCTGCGAGAGTTCGGCTGACGGAATCATCGAGAGTGAATATTGACCCAAACCAGGTACGCTGAGGAACTCACACCGTAGAGCTAGGATCGATAGAAGGGACAGAGCCGGTTCGAGTTGAGGTTCATCGACTGCCACCTCCAGACACACTGGGAGCGCTGGACTAAAAAAGGCAACGCTGTCCAGTCAAACTAAAAATGCTCATTAGCCATCTGACCTGCCGGAGTTACCGAAACAAGAATCACCGATGCGGCAGCCTACAGGGATCGTGACCACAACTCTGTGACCTTTTCACTCGGCATTCTAGCCGACTTCCGAGAAGAGGTTGTCCACCAAGAACTGTGGGATTCTGGAACAGTGGGTACATCTGCCAACCGAACGGAGACATCAAAGCGCTGAAAGATCCCTTTCATTTAACAGCAGTCAAACTTTGACCGTGCCACAGCATGTGTGTGTGTGTGTGTGTGTGTGTGTTTGTGTGTGTACAGTATGTGTGTGTGCGTGTGTGTGTATGTGTGTATATGAGAGAGAGAGAGATAAAGAGAGAGAGATAGAGAGAGAGATATAAAGAGAGAGAGCGAGAGAGAGAGAGAGAGAGAGAGAGAGAGAGAGAGAGAGAGAGAGAGAGAGAGAATGATAAGAGCGAGTGTGTGCATGGTGCAGTGCCCCAGGTGTTCTATTGTACAGATATACATTAGCTTTTACCCAGCTGAGACCCCATTCGTGTCCTTATGGCACTGTTTAAACACATGTTCAACCCTGCGCGCGCGCGCACACGCACACGCGCACACACACACACACACACACACACACACACACACACACACACACACACACACACACACAGCAGCAGCATAACAACAGCGGACTCCCCGGGGTATATGCTCATGCAGTACATCTGCTTGGCAGAAGACGGGGCCTGCTTTGATTTACGTCATACTTATGTGAACAAACACACACACACACATCAGATGAAATAGATGTAGTGACTGGGTAACACTGTTGGATGGGTGGGCGGATGGATGGATGGATACGTAGGTAGGTGGATGGGTGTGTGGGTGAGTGGATGGATGGATGGGTGAATCTGCATTTCCTCACGATGCCCCTCTAGCTCATGGAATGAACTCCTCAAAGCTTGAGATTCTCCCCTCTGTTGCCGAGTTTAAAACCTTTAAATCTCCAACCTTTGACAATCAAGTTGTACGTGTTTTTAATTTATTTGTTATCCTTGCTTTTTGCCTCGTCTTGTTGTCTTATCGTTGTGATTTTATATGCTGTGTGATTTTATGTGCTTTTCTCGCTCATTTCTGTATGTACTGTACACTCGGCGTGACTGTAAATGAGGGAAACCTCATTATGCATGTATAGATAGATGGGTGGGTGGGTGGGTGGATGATGGATGGATGGATGGATGGATGGATGGATGGATGGATGGATGGATGGATGGATGGATGGATGGATGGATGGATGGATGGATGGATGGATGGATGGATGGATGGATGGATGGATGGATGGATGGATGGATGGTTGGATTTATCATAGATAGATCTGCCCTTTATTAATTTGCTTAGATTTTTATTTTTTACACGTGATCTCAAGAAGGTGCTGAATGAGCTCAGTGGCCATTGTTCCTGTCTGGTACATTCTAGCATGGTGTTATTCACCATCAAAGATAAAAAAAAAAAAAAAAAACATTTTCTTTTAAAGAATTTGATATTATCCTTTGGTTCATTACAATTTACTCAAGCCTAGTAACTGACACAATATCTCTGACACTGGGAATACATAGATCCCTGAGATCCATAGATGTCCCTAGATACCGGGAAATGTAGCATTGGTCAAAAGCAACAACGGATATAAACCTCAGTGTCCTTATTTCCCTCATCTGCTGTAAACAGAACGTCTTGTGACAATTCACTGGTCAGTAAGAACAGGGGGCTCTGCTATTTTTAGCTTGTGTCACCAATGTGTGGTTAATTAAAACACGAGGCTTAGATAAGACTTTTATCAACAGAACAAAACGCTATAATTAATTATGAAAGTCCTTCCAACGCGGCCCTTCTTCTCTTCGATGATATCCGCGGGCATTCGTCTCCATCCTGGCAACGTGGCATTATTATTCGTTCTTTTTACACAGTGGTGGTGTAGACGTTTTATAGGACAATTGGCCAGTGTTGGGGAGTAGTTAACTACATCTAGTCCAATTACTAGTTTAACTACGCTCTTAAAAAATATTTGGTGTCCATAAATAAACACACAAAGGATTGAAAAACAAATAAACTGAATTAATGTGTTAATAGTAGGGCTGTCAATATTAACATACTACATTTATTATGCGTGCTAAAAACATTCCATAATTTACCGCATTACCCTTTTTGACCTCAACCGCCGCCCATAGCTTTGGCTGGTGTGTGTTCACGTCTCTGGATCACACCGACATGCACACCGGCAGAACAATACGTGACCAGACATCCCCTGAATGTCTTCATATTTCCTAATACAAAGTTTCCCAACTGACTTTAGGATTAAACCCAGTTGTATAAACAATGCAGTGATGAACGGTCTGTCCCTCCCTGCAGAGTAGCAAGTACTGAGTGTGGTGGTTACGAAGGTCCAGCCCGGCCCGAATGCCAGGTCACGGACCTTGAAGTGGATCCGTGTGGCGGTGCCAGTGCTTTGGTTTATCTGGATGACTTTCTAATTCAGAGTCTATAGGGCGGGCGACCGAGACCACAGAGACTTGTATAAGCTCTGGGCTTTACTATAAATCACGAAAAGAGGTCCTTGATCCCGAAACGAGAGACACTCTTTCTCTTAAGAATAATCACGCAATTTCAAAGGTTCCGTGTCAGAGGGTGCAGGCAGAGGTATCTAGCTCGGTTTCAGCATCAGAGTGGAATTCTAAGTGTGTCTGAGGCTTTTTTTGAATAATGGCCTCTGTGATAGCAGTTATCTCAGCAACAAGAGTCCTTAAAACACTCACAAAAACTTTAAAGCAGTGGGCGGCTGGGTGGCGCAGCGATCATTGCGCTCGTCACCACCCAAAAAATCCAAGCCTGCTTGCCTCAACGACTACCGCCCTGTAGCTCTCACCTCCATAGCCATGAAGTGCTTCGAGAAGCTAGTAAAGGGCTACATCTGCTCCTCCCTCCCCATCAACATGGACCCCCTGCAATTTGCATACCGCCCCAACAGGTCCACGGAGGACGCCATATCCCATGTGCTGCACACAGCAGCATCACACCTGGACAAGAGGCAGGGGAACTATGTGAGAATGCTATTCATCGACTACAGCTCGGCATTCAATACCATAGTCCCCTCCATACTCATAGCCAAGCTCAGGGACCTGGGCTTGGGCTATGACCTCTGCCAGTGGGTCTTGGACTTCCTGACTGGCAGACCCCAGGTGGTGAGAGCAGGCAACTGCACCTCCTCATCCATCACCCTCAACATAGGGGCCCCCCAGGGCTGTGTTCTGAGTCCCCTCCTCTACTCCCTGTACACACACGACTGTGTGGCTCAGCGGAGTAGCAATACAATCGTCAAATTTGCTGACGACACAGTGGTGGTGGGCCTGATCTCTGCCAACGACGAGAGGGCCTACCTGGAAGAGGTCAAGGTCCTGGCGGGATGGTGCCAGGAAAACAGCCTCTCCCTGAACGTCAGCAAAACAAAGGAGATGATTGTGGACTTCAGGAGGTCGGGGGTCAAGGACTACAGCCCCCTCAGCATCGACGGGGCACCGGTTGAGAGAGTCAACAGCTTCAAGTACCTCGGAGCCTACATATCCGAGGACTTGACATGGACCACACACATTAACAGTGTGGTGAAGAAGGCACGACAACGCCTCTACTTCCTCAGGCGCCTAAGGAAGTTCCAAGTCAGCCAGAAGATCCTTAAGAACTTCTACTCATGTACAATAGAGAGCATCTTGACCGGCAACATCACCTCCTGGTTTGGGAATAGCACTGCAAAAGACCAAAGCAGACTACAAAGAGTGACACGTTCAGCCGAACGCACAATTGGAGGGGGGCTCCCCACCCTCCAGAACATTTACTACAAGCGTTGCAAGGGGAAGGCTAAGAGAATTATTAAGGACTCGAGCCACCCGAACAACTGCCTCTTTGAACTGCTGCCGTCAGGCAAGCGATACAGGAGTCTCAAGGCGAGCACAGAAAGACTCAGAAGTAGCTTCTATCCCCAGGCCATCAGGCTGCTAAACGAACAATGAATGAACACTACACAACAACAACCACCAAACACACATAGCACACACATCCACACGCACACACTCACTTTAAACAAACACACTGTAGCACCCACTCCACACACTTTATAGCACACACCCACTTTAAACAAACACACTGTAGCACCCACTCCCCACACTTTATATTTATGGATGAAGGATTGCACTACAACTCGTACACCTTACTGTAAATTGTACCTAAAATTGTACCTCATCCCATTTCTGCTTTGCACTAGATAGTACTGTACATTAGTACACTGCATAGTATTGTGTATTGTATATTATATGGTAACTCAGAACATTGTACATATGTCTATACCGAACACTGTGACCTCATTTTCTTCTTCTAAATTCATGCTATATTATGTTATTATGTTATTTGATACTATCTTGTCTAGCACAGTCTCTGGAGCGTAACAGTAAGAAGCATTTTGTATGAAAGTATTCTGTACTTCTGTATGACAACTATTAAAGAACTTGAACTTGAGAACTTGAAGAGACACCGGGTTCGACTCCGGCTGTCGGCGTTGCCTCCGGCTTGGGCCAGCCGTCATACTAACTCAATTGGCAGAGTTTGGAAGTCGATGGGTGGTAATCTGGACGTTGTGGACAGCGACTCCTACAGGTCGGTTGGGGACACCTGCACAGCAGAGACAGGAAATGGCGGGGGTAGTGTGAGCCTCCCACACGTTACACCTCGCCAATGAGAGTCCGCGCTGGCAGGTGAAAAGATGTGACAGGCTGCCTCCTTGTGTATCGGAGGGGACACGTGATGCAAGGCTTCTATCCTCCCTACAACCGGCCAGTGGGGGGCATATGCAAGCAACGTTCAAGACAGGGGAGGGGAGAATTGGCACAAGCGGAATTGGGATGGGAGAAAAATAGAAAAAAGAGGAGAAAAAAAGTGGATAAAAAAAATACTTTAAAGCAATCCAGAGCCAATAGAACACACCTCCTCTCTGATGACTCCTCCTCTCTGATGACACCTCCTCTCTGATGACTCCTCCTCTCTGATGACACCTCCTCTCTGATGACACCTCCTCTCTTGATGACACCTCCTCTCTGATGACTCCTCCTCTCTGATGACTCCTCCTCTCTGATGACACCTCCTCTCTGATGACACCAACTCTCTGATGACTCCTCTCTGATGACTCCTCCTCTCCTCCTCCTCCTCCTCTCTGATGACTCCTCCTCCTCCTCTCTGATGACACCTCCTCTCTGATGACTCCTCCTCTCTGATGACACCTCCTCTCTGATGACACCTCCTCTCTTGATGACACCTCCTCTCTGATGACTCCTCCTCTCTGATGACTCCTCCTCTCTGATGACACCTCCTCTCTGATGACACCTCCTCTCTGATGACTCCTCTCTGATGACTCCTCCTCTCCTCCTCCTCCTCCTCTCTGATGACTCCTCCTCCTCCTCTCTGATGACACCTCCTCTCTGATGACTCCTCCTCTCTGATGACTCCTCCTCTCTGATGACACCTCCTCTCTGATGACTCCTCCTCTCTGATGACACCTCCTCTCTGATGACACCTCCTCTCTGATGACTCCTCCTCTCTGATGACTCCTCCTCTCTGATGACTCCTCCTCTCTGATGACACCTCCTCTCTGATGACACCTCCTCTCTGATGACTCCTCCTCTCTGATGACTCCTCCTCTCTGATGACACCTCCTCTCTTGATGACACCTCCTCTCTGATGACACCTCCTCTCTGATGACTCCTCCTCTCTGATGACTCCTCCTCTCTGATGACACCTCCTCTCTGATGACTCCTCCTCTCTGATGACACCTCCTCTCTGATGACACCTCCTCTCTGATGACTCCTCCTCTCTGATGACACCTCCTCTCTGATGACACCTCCTCTCTTGATGCGACAAGTGGCTCTCTATTGGCTCTTCCACAGACCCTATGTGACCGGTCATCCAAATCCTCCATACAGTCCACCACACCCCAGTTACTGACCTCTGCCAGCCGGCAGCAAAGATCACCGGCATGTAAGACCACATCACCGGCACATAAACCAACATCACCGGCACGTAAACCAACATCACCGGCATGTAAACCAACATCATCAGCACAAATGACAAAAACCTCCCAGAAAAACTAAAACAGCATTGATAAACAACAACCTCTCCCTGTGACGGACTCAACAGAGGCAAAAAAGACTTAAATTACCAACAACGGTCCTTTATTAACTCAAAGTAAAATACTCACTAAATGCAGAACTCTGGGCGTCTGGGCAGTGTAGAGGTAAACGCCTAACACCACAAAGACCTGACTTCAATTCCAATCTTGTTCAAACACAATTGGCAGTGTTCGCGTGTGGGATGCCGGTCAGGTTATGAGTCCTGATGATCGTTGCATTAGCGACTCCTACTGGTTGGATCTGGGAGGGGGAGATACACGCGAACCTCCGCACACATTACACGCTCCCAGTGAAACGCCTCGCTGTCAGGTGAAAAGAAGCGGCTGGCAACTTCACATGTATCGGAGGAGAGACATTGTCTACTCTCTACACACCCTCCCCAGACTGACAGAGGATAGCGCATCGACCAGGACCAGACGATACAGACTCAATTGGGGGAGAAATTGGAAGACAAATGGCAACACAAGAACTCTCGGCCAAGACACAAACTGAAACGTAACCAGAAATAATGTAGAGCCGTCCTGAGCCAAGAGAGCACACCTGGGACACCTCTCTGACGAGCTGGCTCAGGTGTGGCCAATGCCTCATTACCTTTTCCTGGCAGCGGGAGCCACTCGTCTCACCAACCAGCTGATGAGACTAGTGGCTCTCTATTGGCTCTGACACGTCCAGTAATCACATTACAGTTATTCATCAAGTAGGTTGTTAGTTGCATTGCATTGCGTCACCCATCCCTCTGTAATGTTACAGATTCAAGTACATTATTGTGATAATTAACACGTTTGTGGAAAAATTCCCACTTTAGTTTTTGTCCCCTTGTCTGATTCCTGTTTGAGGTCACATGGCTGAAGATTAAAGGCCCAGTCCGTGATCCAAAAACAAAAACAAGAAATATACGAATGGAGACACGGTTTCATTGTCTGGTTGATAGATTACGTTCTTGATACAATGACTAACACTAGACAAGGTACATTTGCAGTACAAGTTTAGTTGGTTATGTTTGTAAACATCGAGGGAAAACAGATCCCATATTCCGATTTAAAATCAATACAAAACTCTTCAAGAATGTATTTACCACACAGTTGATATGATAAAAAGATCTGATCGTGCCTTTATTAAAGTGCTTTGTCTGTGAGAGCAGAGCCAACAGAGCACTGCTGACTGCAAAGAGTCACGCTCTCTTGTGTGAAGAGCCACAGGCACCGCCCGGCCGCGCAACAGACCTCCGCCTCGTGACCCACTGAGAACGCATCGCAGACCTTTAAAGGGGAGTTCCACCGCAACGAGCGACATCAAAGACCTATTCCTCCTATGGCCTTTTCCTGTGTGTTGCATTGTTTTCACCGAACGAGCGGTTGTTGCTCCAACACTGAGAACATGTGAACCCTTCTGCCTCGTTAGGTAACTGACAGAGTTGGCACACGTCAGTGCATGAAAAGATTGCATCACGTTCAAGGTTATAAAAAACGTAATTTGTAATATGTCGTTCCAATTTTTATGAATACCACTATGAACCTAACTCAACATATCTATCAAAGATTCCAAAGATTTCCGAATTGTAACCCCTTATATTCCCATTTGTGTTATGGTTAGGGTAACCCTAACCCCTAATCGCATGAAATAAATCACTAGGGTGGTCAAATGGGTAACTTTTCTGTGAGAGGATTTTCAAAATACAATCTTTTCAGTTCATGTAAATATATGAAAAATAAGCAAACGGACCAAATTTCATGACATAATCATCAACACAGCCACCGTTGTACACGCACGCACGCACGCACGCACAAACGCACGCACACACACACACACACACACACACACACACACACACACACACACACACACGTACACACACACGTACACACACACGTACACACACACACACACACACACACACACACACACACACACACACACACACACACACACACACACACAAAAAGGCTAAATACACAAAATCATTGCTAAGAAGGCAGACGGGTTAAATACGTGCATTGTGCCTTTTCTGCAGCTCAGCTGTGACCTCTTGGAACGAGACCGAATTGTAGACACAATCGTCGTAGTTACTAACGAGCGTGTGAAGATATCTGGTTAAAATGTGCGTGTACAAGATTCTCTATTCTAGTTGAGCCTAAAATATGTTTCTGACCACATGTTTAACGACAAGATTGCTATCGCTGGATCTTGAGTCATATTTGAACTGCAACGTCTAGTCTGCCTTTTTTTTTTTTTTTTTTTTTTTTTTCAGATTTTCTCCCCGTCCCAATTAGTCGTTGTGCCAATTCCCCCCCTCCCCTACCTGGCGCTGTATGCATGTTCTCCTACGAGTCGGTACAAGGATGTCCTGATGTCGAACGCACGCTTCCTCCGAGACGTGCGCCGACAGCCAGTGACGTCTTTTCACTTGGCAGCGAGGACTCTCATTGGTGAAGTGTAACGCGTGGGAGGGCACGCTATCTCCACCAAGTCCTGCCCCGCTTAGCAAGCGCCGAGACCTGACCACAACGTCCGATCCCCACCCACCAGCTTCCCACCCCCTAATACTGCCAATTGTATTAGTGTGAACGGCCAGCCAAGCTGGTGGCAACGCCGAGAGCTGGACTCGAACCCAGCATCACCTGCGTTGGTGACGAGCGCAATCTCCGCTACGCCACCCGACCGCCCTAGTCTGACATTTTTAATCGTGCCAGATATGGTGTTATATTGGTATTGGATAAAAATCCAGTCATTATTGGAGATAAGATAAGATAAGATATTCCTTTATTGATCCCCTTGTGGAAATCCAGGCGTCATAACAGCACAGGGGGAGGGTGGGAGGGAGGAACAGGGTAGAAAGACACAAGCAATGAAATTAAATCTGAATATGAAAATATGAGGGAAAAATAACCAGTGTGAACAAAGATGCAGATGAGGGTTTGTGTGTCCTATCGGCCATAATATATGTTACAATAAATATAGGCAATACATTTAAAAAATGAATCTGGAATACTATGAGTAAAAGTAAACCCTGTCAGTCATATTATACGTTATGAGCAGATGTGTGTGTCTCGCTCTACTGACTCTATCTGACATGCTTACCGCAGGTATTTACATACAGTACTTGTGTATGTGTGTGCATGTGTGTGTCTCTCTACTGACTATCTGACATGCTTCCCGCAGGTATTTACATACAGTGTTTACTGACTGTTTGACATGCTTCTGGAGGGTATTTATATACAGTCCTTGTGTGTGTGCGTGTGTGTGTGTGTGTGTGTGTGTGTGTGTGTGTGTGTGTGTGTGTGTGTGTGTGTGTGTGTGTGTGTGTGTGTGTGTGTGTGTGTGTGTGTGTATGTGTGTGTGTGTCTACTGATTCTTGGATATGCTTGTGGAAAGTGCGTATATACAATATGTCCTGTGTATGTTTGTATGTGTGTGTATAATGTATATGTATATGTATAATTTATGTATATGTATATGTGTGTACTGACTCTTTGATGTGCTTGCGGCAGAGCACAGAGTTCCTCATGCAGTTTAGGGTTGTGGATTTATATGGTACCTTCTCGACTTCCTCCGTCGAATCGAGTTGTTTACATGCAGTAGCTTTAGCTACTAACGCTATCATCATAGCATCATGATCTGTAATGTGTCAACTGGACAACGCCAGCCTCTCCTGCCAACGCCATATAGATAGCGAACGTTAACGTTCGCAAACGAAGTCAACGTCATCCAGCTGACACCACATATCTAGATATTATGACAACGTTAGCTAGCGGCTAGCGCTAAAGCCAACCAGAGGGAAACGTTAATGTACGGTAGTCAGTGTAGCGGGAGGCAGAACTTGATTTCCATTGGCAAGTGTTTATCTCATTCTATATCACGGCACGAAAATAGAATTCTTTTTGCGACCTTATATTAGAGCCCCCCCCCCCCCCCCCCCCCCCCCCCCAATTATAAGAGGCCCCTCCTTTATCGGAGGTCCCTCCTCTATTTGAGGATTTACGGTATGTGTGCACTGACTCTTTGATATGCTTGCGGCAGGGCACAGAGTTCCTCATGCAGTTTAGAGTTATGGTTTTATATGTATATGTGTATGTACAGTATATGTCGGGACAAAACCTCATAACTCCATTTTTTTTTATTTTTCTTTTATTATATAAATCAACTCCGTAGATCATCCTCCATATGTGTGTGTGGGTTTTACAAAGTTTAAACAATGGGAAAGCATTAAACCGATCATCTGTCTAAACCTCCTAACTCTATTCACCCTCAAATCTGTGTTAGTTTTTTTTCACTTGCTGAAAAGTTGGGTTTTTGGAGTTATGAGGTTTTGTCCCGACAGCAGCGATATGTGTGTACTGACTCTTTGATGTGCTTGCGGCAGGGCACAGAGTTCCTCATGCAGTTTAGAGTTATGGTTTTATATGTATATGTATATGTATGTGTGTACTGACTCTTTGATGTGCTTGCGGCAGGGCACAGAGTTCCTCATGCAGGTGCCGGTGAGGATGTCGACGCTGTCCACGATGACGAAGGGCTTCTCCTCCAGGGTGACGATGGACAGGTGGTTCTCATCGGCGTCCTCATCGCCGTGAGAGTTGTACCGCGGCCACACGGGGAACATCAGGGCCAGGGTCCCGTTCTCCCAACGTCCCATCTGTTCCACGCACACGCACACACACACACACACACACACACACACACACGCGCGCGCGCGCACGCACAAACACAGACACACACACACACACACACATTTGAAATGTTTATTTATGTCCACATGAACAGAAGTACAAGGAAGCCTCATACAAAGGACATAAACACTGCCAGTGCAGTCAGAAAGTATGAAAGAACAGCCAGGTACAAAGTGCATGGTCGGCAGAACGCTGTTACTGTACATACAGTATGGCTGAACTACCCGTCGGACCCATCGGACATGAATCATGGGTAAAGGAAACAACGCCTCCTCCAAATTGAGCGGCTTCCTATTATAGCTGATACTGAGCTGTACCTGGCTAACTGCTTGGCCTTCCTTTTGGGGAGACCGGCTATTTGTAGGCCCCTCACAACCAACTTGTGCACATGCCCTAGGCTGCCGAAGATAAAAACTAGAAGTTTACATCTGTAGCCTATAGCTGTGAGATGGTCTGCTGTAGCTGTTGGTATTGGTACACACACACACACACACACACGCACGCACGCACGCACACACAGACACACACACACAGCCACTCATACAGACACACACACCCACACACGCACACACACACACACAGCCACTCATACAGACACACACACCCACACACACAGACACACAGACACACACACACGCACACACACACACACACACACACACACACACACACACACACACACACACACACACACACACACACACACACACACACGCACACACACACACACGCACACACACACACACACACACACACACACACACAAATTGCTGACTTCAAAGTACTCATTACAGAATATTACTGATGCTATTAGCCATTTGATGAGCATATAAAAGCAATTCGGTAAATTGAAATCAGCTGTAGATGGATATTGTGAATTTCCTAGATTTTAGAATTAAACCTCTGAGAACCACATAGGCTCGTTATTTTAGGGGGGGACATTGGATCCTTAGGGGGGGACATTGTATCATTAGGGGGGCGCATTTTATCGTTAGGGGGGTACATTTTATCATTTGTGGGGGACATTGTATCATTAGGGGGGGACATTGTATCATTAGGTGGGGACATTGTATCATTAGGTGGGGCCATTGTATCATTAGGGGGGGTAGCTGGTCAACATTAGATGCCACATAGAAGTGGTGACATCACCTGAAAGCTGGAAACCTGAAGATTAATTTGAGATGCATCTCGGTACTGTGTGTCAAGTTCCTCTAGTCATAAATCTGTAATAACGAACACAATTGTCAGTGTTCGCAGGTGGAAAGCAGACGGGATATGAGTCGTGGTCATTGCAACAGTCGGTCGGGCGCCTGTTCAGCAGGGAGGGGATCTGGGGGAGATACATTAGCGCGAACCTTCGCATGCGTTACGCTCTCCCGGTGAAACTCCTCGCTGTCAGGTGAAAAGAAGTGGCTGGTGACTCCACATGTATCAGAGGAGGCATGTGGTAGTTCTACACACCCTCCCCAGACTGACAGTAGGGCAGCATGTGGTAGTCTACACCCTCCCCAGACTGACAGTAGGGCAGCATATGGTGGTCTACACCCTCCCCAGACTGACAGAAGGGCAGGATGTGGTAGTCTAGACCCTCCCCAGTCCGACAGTAGGGCAGCATGTGGTAGTCTACACCCTCCCCAGACTGACAATAGGGCAGCATGTGGTAGTCTACACACCCTCCCCAGACTGACAGTAGGGCAGCATGTGGTAGTCTACACACCCTCCCCTGACTGACAGTAGGGCAGCATGTGGTAGTCTACACCCTCCCCAGACCGACAGTAGGGCACCATGTGGTAGTCTACACCCTCCCCAGACCGACAGTAGGGCAGCATGTGGTCGTCTACACCCTCCCCAGACCGAAAAGGAGGCATGTGGTAGTCTACACCCTCCCCAGACCGACAGTAGGGCAGCATGTGGTCGTCTACACCCTCCCCAGACCGACAGTAGGGCAGCATGTGGTAGTCTACACCCTCCCCAGGCTGACAGTAGGGCAGCATGTGGTAGTCTACACCCTCCCCAGACCGACAGTAGGGCAGCATGTGGTAGTCTACACCATCCCCAGACCGACAGTAGGGCAGCATGTGGTAGTCTACACCCTCCCCAGACCAACAGTAGGGCAGCATGTGGTAGTCTACACCCTCCCCAGACCGACAGTAGGGCAGCATGTGGTAGTCTACACCCTGCCCAGACCGACAGTAGGGCAGCATGTGGTAGTCTACACCCTCCCCAGACTGACAGTAGGGCAGCATGTGGTAGTCTACACCCTCCCCAGACCGACAGTAGGGCAGCATGTGATAGTCTACACCCTCCCCAGACCGACAGTAGGGCAGCATGTGGTAGTCTACACCCTCCCCAGACCGACAGTAGGGCAGCATGTGGTAGTCTCTACACCCTCCCCAGACCGACAGTAGGGCAGCATGTGGTAGTCTACACCCTCCCCAGACAGACAGTAGGGCAGCATGTGGCAGTCTACACCCTCCCCAGACCGACAGTAGGGAAGCATGTGGTAGTTTACACCCTCCCCAGACCGACAGTAGGGCAGCATGTGGTAGTCTACACCCTCCCCAGACTGACAGTAGGGCAGCATGTGGTAGTCTACACCCTCCCCAGACTGACAGTAGGGCAACATGTGGTAGTCTACACCCTCCCCAGACCGACAGTAGGGCAGCATATGGTGGTCTACACCCTCCCCAGACTGACAGAAGGGCAGGATGTGGTAGTCTAGACCCTCAACAGACTGACAGTAGGGCAGCATGTGGTAGTCTACACCCTGCCCAGACCGACAGTAGGGCAGCATGTGGTGGTCTACACCCTCCCCAGACTGACAATAGGGCAGCATGTGGTAGTCTACACCCTGCCCAGACAGACAATAGGGCAGCATGTGGTAGTCTACACCCTGCCCAGACAGACAATAGGGCAGCATGTGGTAGTCTACACCCTCCCCAGACTGACAGAAGGGCAGGATGTGGTAGTCTAGACCCTCCCCAGACTGACAGTAGGGTAGCATGTGGTAGTCTACACCCTCCCCAGACCGACAGTAGGGCAGGATGTGGTAGTCTAGACCCTCCCCAGACCGACAGTAGGGCAGGATGTGGTAGTCTAGACCCTCCCCAGACTGACAGTAGGGTAGAATGTGGTAGTATGGGGGGGGGGGGGGGGGATTGGCATAATGACTAAATGGGGATGAGAGAAGAGGTAGAATAAATAAATAAACAAATTAAAATAATTGCATTTTTCGGTGATTGGATGGTGAGCACTTGTGTTCTGGAAGTTCCCCCTTATGGACCTCAGTATGCATAAAGGTCAAATGTACTGCATGCAAAGAATTGTGTGGTTCTTGCCCCAAACTGCATAGCATTAGCATAAAGTGGGCATTTCTATGAAGGGGAGACTTGTGGCTTTCCATAGAACCCATTGTCATTCCGATATCCTGAGGTGAGAGGTCAAGAGGTGAGAGGTCAAAGGACCCTTTTTAAAATGGTCATGGCAGTTACAAGGTTGGTACCGATGGATACCATAGGCCGTCCAGTTTCTTATGATGCCGTGGCTTTGGCAGACATGAGTGCATCCTCTTATTGACTCCTTTCTGCTTACATTCTGTCCACGCTTCTCTTTGTTGTGATTGACAGTTCACAAAGCACAATGTAATCCTAGAGGATTACCTACATGATGACTATAGCTTGACGTCTTTCCATAATGCAGGCTCAGCAGTAATGGTAGTGATTTGCCCCCTAGAATAGAGATTTTATATACTGTAGGTCAGTTGCTGCTGGCAACTATTGTATGTGTTTTATTGGGATTGGTTGCTTGGTCCCCTAGAGTTTCTGTTAAAATTTGTTTTATTTTAGTTTTTCAATGTTTTTAATCTTCTGTATTAATCTGAAGGACGGCTAGGCCCAGGAGGCGACAGTGGCTCAGGAGGTAGAGCAGTCGTCTGATAATTGGATGGTTAGCATAGTTCTGTTCGATGGCCGAAATAAATTGGGGAAACTGAGGCACTGTCCTTGTCCTAGTTCTCGTGAGTGCTGCCGTACATCTTTTGGATGTTGTTTTATGAAGTATATGTCTGTTGGTTTAGCAGCACGGGAAGAGCTTACATTATGAATTGAAAATGGGGGACCCTGATGTAAACAAGACGAAAGTCTTTCTCTGGTCTGCATCCCCTTAACAATTGTGTGTATTGAGCCGTACTGTATTGTACCCATTCTGCAATCTGTTAATACAAGTTTTCAATCAATCAATCAATCAATCAATCAATCAATCAATCAATCAATCAATCAATCAATCAATCAATCAATCAACCAATCAAGCTTCTTTCTGGGAAGGCAAGTCCAACTCCTCCACTGCACCATTAGTCGGCAACTGATTCAAATGCTGCCAAGATCGTCCCAAGTTGACAGAGAGGGAGGAGGAAAGGACTCTTCACATCAATACCTACATTTACCACAACAAAGTAACTCGGCCCAAAATGAAACGCCGACCGAATGTCCACTGTAACTGAGGGGTACAATTCCCTGACTGTATTGATAAGTATGGTATCATTAAACCACTACCGCTTTATGTACTTTAACTACTGGCCACACAGTACATGATATAGATATGATGAACACTTTCCCACCATGAAACCAAGTCCACACAAATGTATAAGTCGAATATTTAATATATAGCAAAGGGTATATACAACGTTCACTTAATGACATTTATGATTTGAATGCACTTGTAAGGCAAATGAGTATTCGTAGGCAAATCAACATTGAATGTCCAATCTCTGGTTACGCAGGAAGCAAGTATACAACCTGGTTCTTTAGGGAACTATAGCGATGGTACTTAATGATTATAGCTGGATATACTAAAGGGGGGTCCTGCTGGTTGTAAGTCAGTAGGGGGGGGGGGTTAGGAGAGCCGCCGGCGATATCCCATCTGGCCAACGATTTCTTGGGAGAATTCAGAGTGCTGAACACGGTGCCCACAGAACCTTGGTCCACAGATGAATACAGCTGGGCCCTCTTGTAGACGGTAGCTGCCGGTCCACAACGAAGAGACGTGAGGCGACCTCACTCGGGGTAGAGCGCCGTCTCACCTGGACTCCTCTCGGGGGGTAGTTCCAACACTCACCAGTGTTGGCTGTTATCCATGGCATAAATCAAAGCACCCAAAGCAAGTAGATAATCCAAGCCGTGTAGGGCTCGCCGTCGTCCGGGTAAGGTAATCCAATGTGCAGGTCCACTCGTCCTAGCCCAGAACTCCTCGGATGAAAGCACCACACGTGGTCTGCCCAGCCTGGTTAAGACTCTAGATAACGCGAGGAAACGATGGGGGTACTACTCACTGTATAACTCTAACCGAACGATGCACCATACATAATAGACTATTATTAACTTAATAGAAATACGTCCCACTCGACGGTATAGTGCCAAACTATGACAATTCAACTATTAATCCACACGATGTCTCAATGCCATTCTGAGGCCAAGTTGACCATACTGCACCACACGTGTATCGTGGGTGAGGCTTAACGTCTTGCCACTAGGTTGGAGGGTAAAGAACTAAGGGCTAAGGGACTAAAAGAAAGTTCTACTTTACTTGCGCCATATATATATGCGCTGTGAACAAATAGTACCATTCGTATTTCGCCAGACGTATTCCTACGCGGAACCGGGCTAGCAACGACATGTTCGTCGGCACGATTGAACTTGAACCAAGGGGCTTGGCTGCTGGCGCCAAGTTCTTGTCCAATGAGAGAATGAAACTATTATGGGCTGTTAGTAGACTAAAGGGATATTCAGTGTATATGCACAAGGAATATACAAGGGATATCAAACGATATACAAATACCATTAAATATATATCCATAAATAAATATATATATTCGGTTTAATCTGATCCTTCACAACAGCCGCCCCCTAATTAGTCCCACCTAATTAGCTAAGCAGAGACAGATTAACCGCACTGTCTACCACTCAAGGTCCGCTGTAAGGGTCAGTCAACTCACAAAGTCGTGGGGTCATGGTCGTCATCGATAGTGTCTGGGAGTCTGGGCAGTTCTATTAGCCTCGCCACGGGTCGTGTGTAAGTTCGCCCTTGGACGAGCACCTCAGCTGCTCGGACCTTGCCATCGGCACCGGTGATCACTTTGCTTACGCGGCCAGCCGGCCACATAGCTCTGGGTAGTGACTGGTCGATAATCATGACGACTGTTCCTTCTGTCAAATTGTCTCTCTCTTTTACCCACTTCTGGCGGGTCTGTAGAGACGGTAGGTAGTGCAGTAGAAAGCTGTTCCAAAACTTGTCAGCTAGTACTTGACTGTACCTCCACATTCTTCGGCCGTTCGCTTCTTCAGGCCTGTACATTGTCTGGGGTAGCGCGGGGTCCAGCCGCGCCATCAAGAGTGTGTTGGGGGTGACTGGGTCGACATCTGCTATATCACTGGAGACGTAGCCGAGGGGCTTGGAGTTCAATACTCCCTCGATCTCCGTGAGGACTGTCATTAGGACTTCTTCCGCTACAGTCTGGGCCCCAAGCACGGCGTACAGGGCTGTCTTTATAGAACGTACTTCTCGTTCCCAGGTTCCACCGAAGTGGGGTGCGTTCGGGGGATTAAACTGGAAGTCAATCTGGGATGGAGCGAGGTGGGTCTTAAGTTCTGGGCCCATAGCTTGGAAGCTCTCTCTCAGCTCTCTTTCTCCGCCTTTGAAGTTTGTCCCGTGATCAGACAACAATGTAGACGGTTTTCCTTTCCGTGATGTGAATCTTCGGAAGGCCATAAGGAATGAGTCTGTGCTCATGGTTGGAAGGAGTTCGATATGTATCGCTCTGGTGGTCATGCATTTGAATACAATACCCCACCGCTTCTCGGTTCCTCTTCCTTTCTTTATATACAACGGGCCAAAACAGTCCATGCCTGTGGAGTGGAATGGCTTGTCGCCGAGTCGGAGGCGACAGGGGGGTAGGTCAGCCATCCGGGGTATGCTGGGCTGCGCGCGCCACTTTCGGCAGTCTAGACAGGTTCGCTGGAAGCGTCACACTGCTTCTCTCCCTTGAAGTATCCAATAGCGACGTCTGATCTCCGCGAAGACTCTCTCTGCTCCTGCGTGATGCACATCCTCGTCGTATTTCTTTATGATCAGCTCTGTGACCTTGTGTCGGCTGTTCAAGACTATCGGGTACTTAACGTCATCCGGTAGATTGGGGGCCCTCCGCAGACGACCACCCACTCTGATGAGATTATGGGCGTCGCTCTCGGGTGCCAGGTGGAGCAATCTGCTGTCTGATGGGACGGGCTTTCCTCCCTGTAGACAGTCTAGCTCGTCGGGGAACGAGTCTCTCTGGGCTCGTTGTAGTAGAAGAAGTTCTGCTTCTTCGTAGTCAGCTGCTGAAATGTCGGCAGTGGGCTGAATCTCTGGGTGGTGCCACAGAAATGTCTTTAGTTGCGCACTCTGTAGGGTGAGGCAATCATCTATGTTGGGGTCTGTGGAGGCGACTGTGCTCAGTCCACAGAACATAGGTTTCTTGTTCTCAGCCTCCTCTTTACTCGCCTCCCGTGGGGTGGGCGTAGGCCACTCTCCTTCCGGGAGCTTGAGGAACTCTGGTCCGTCACTGTAGATGTTGTGACGGGTGAGGTCATCTAGGGACATTCCCCGGGTGATGACGTCAGCTGGGTTGTGTTTGGTGTCCACATACCGCCAGCTCGCTGCTTCTGTTAACTCTTGAATCTCTGTGACTCTGACTCCCACGAAGACCTTGTATCTGCATGAATCAGACTTGATCCATGTGAGTACTGTCGTGGAATCTGACCACAAGATTGTTCTGTGCACCGGAATGGTGAGTTCACGTTGTATTAACGTGGCTAGATGCGCTCCTGCTAGGGCTGCGCAGAGCTCTAGACGCGGGATAGATTGTTGCTTTCGTGGGGCTATTCTTGAGCGAACCAGGATGAAAGCGGTGTGTATCTCTCCTCCCTTCTCTTGGGCACGCAAGTAGGCCACTGATCCATAGGCTACTTCGGAGGCGTCGCTGAAGACGTGTAGATCCATCTTGCATGTCTCTGGCTTCACTGTGGGTGGGAAGTAGCTGTGGCGTATATTGACGCCTGGGAGTGAGCGGAGTTCCGTCTCCCACTCTCTCCATGTGGAGGCAAGGGGTGCGGGTATTGGGTCGTCCCAGCCCTGGTCCTTGTCCCATAGTGCTCGTACAATCATCTTTGCCCTGGTGGTGTAAGGTAGAATACATCCCAACGGGTCATATTGTCTGGCGAGTGTTCTGTACACACTCCGTCTGGTGGTCGGTATCGCCGTCGACCTTCCCTGCTCCGTGGTCAGGGGTTTGTGTCTATAGTGGAGCGAGTCTGTTTTGAAGCGCCAGACTAGTCCTAGTGTCATTTCTTGGGCTTCTCCTGGGATTGTCGCCATCCAGGTCTCGCTGCTGGCAGCCTTGTCCGCGGGGGAGAGGCTGCGCAATACGTGCGGGTCGCTGCTGGCCCACTGCCTGAGATCAAAGCCGCCTTTGATCAGAGAGGCGCGTAGCTTGAGTAGGAGAGCCTCGGCTTCTTCTTGAGTCAAAACGCTTTGTAAACAGTTGTCCACGTAGAAACTGTTCTTCACACTGTGTCGGACCTCTTCATCTGCTGCTGGGTCCTCTGCGACGTGTTTCTGTAGTGCAAATGTAGCACAGCACGGGCTGCATGTGGTTCCGAAGGGGAGGACTTCCCACTGGTAGATGGCTAGGCGCCGCTCTGTGTTCAATAGATACCGCTCCGTAGCTTCTTTCGTGGCGTGAAAGGTGGGCATTCCCTCTCGCCTCAGGAGTGGAGTTGCGTATCTCATCACTCCGCCGACTGTGACTCTCTTTGTCCCCTGCTCGAGGAAGTTTATGGCGTAAATGTCTTCTTTAGAACAAATGTCTTTCTTTTCGTTCTTAAAGGGCATTGTCTCTAGTGTCCATAGCCTCTCGACATGCTGCAGGATAGTGGTGTCTTCTTCTGTCACTCTGGAGTGGAGGCAGCCAGTGGCTGCTGTTCGGTTAAGAGATTTAGCGAGGGGGCCTTGTAATGTCCATCCTAGGCGGGTCTCGACTGCTGCAGGACAGCCTCTGGGTCCTGTATGGACCCGGTCTATCGGGACTATGAGGTCTGCATGGTCGGAGCCTATCAGCAGGGTCGGGGTGGCGCCGTCTATGAGCGGGATAGGTAGTTGACGCAGGTGCACATATTTATCCATCAGTTTGGCGATGGGGTAGGTGTACTGTGATAGTCCTATTTCTTGGCTGGTGAAAGCATTTGTAATCCTATACCGTCGCTCTGGCTGCCCGCTTGCTGCGATAGTGAAGGAGACATTCTCGCCTTTTATCGTCTTTAAATCTCTTCTTATTGTCCGAATCGTCATTTGGTTCTCGCTCCCCCGCAGTCCCAGCTGGGCCGCAGCGGACGCGAGCAGAAGGGTCTTCTCTGACCCGTCATCAAGGACGGCGTAAGTGTCCATGACTTTATCTTGGTAGCTCAATGTTACACGGACTACCTTTAAGAGCACTTGGGCGCCGCTGCTGCTGGCGGGGTCAATGTACATGACACTTGCCTTTGTGCTGCTCGATGGTGCAGGTGCAGGCTTTCTTCTGTTACTGTCGTGTAGGACATCTAGGTGGGCTCCGTCACACCGACTGCACCTCTTCTTTAGGCGGCACTCGGCTGCCATGTGACTGCGCGCACATCGGTAACAGCGCCTGTTGGACTTTATCCATTGACTCACTTCTTCTGCATTCATCTTCTTGAACAGGTCACATTGTGACAGCCAGTGTTCCTTCTCGCAGTACGGGCACACCATCTTCCACTTCTCTTTTCTCGAGGGGGTACTGTGGTTCTTACTGCTCGGTACTGATTCTGATTGGTGCATGACAGTCACCGATCTTCTTCCATCGTTTATTCTCCTGGGTCCCTCTCTGGAGCTTGGTGTGCTCCGCACGAACGTATCCAGTCGTAGGCTGCTGACTTCTCTCGCCAGGAAGTCGGCTAGATCGAGGAGGGATGGTTCGGGACCGTTAGGATCACGGTGGTCTCTCTGCCGCCTGAAGCGCTCTTGTCTGGCGGGTGGCAGCTTCTCTAAAATCCTCTCGACGTTAGAGTTGGCGTATAGCTCGTGCATACCCTTTTCTCGTTGCGCTCCCAGCATCCCTACCAGGGACTGCACTTTTATAGACAGGTCGTCTAATGAGCGATTGTCTGTTGCTGGGGGTAGGCGGTCAATATGCCTTATCTCTTGGATTACGTAATCCCATATACGTCCATATCTCTGGTCCAGCGCTGCTAGAGCCGCGGTGTATGGGGTCGTAGAGGTGGCATAGGCTAGCGCTATATTGTGCGCTCGGGGTACTTTCAGGTGCTTCAGTAATATTGCATACTTGTGGCGTTCATCGGCGACATCCACCATCATTGTCTCTAGGCACATCCGGAGCTCCGTGTACTGTGCTCGATTCTCATAGGTGAAGTCTGGAAACGTCGGTGTACCAATGTATGACGCTGTGGATGGCTGATACATCGGCGAGCGTTGGGGGAGAGGCCTCCTAGGCGAGTCTCCTCTTGCGCCTCTCTGTGGGCTGGTACCGGCAGGGTACCATGGCCCGCTGGTCCAGGTGCTATTCCTCGGGGCTGGTCGTGCGTCATGCTCACCCGTGAATAGAGTCGGGGGTCTGTAGCGCAGCGCCGCGGGGGTATAGCCTGGGCTGTACTGGACCTCCTGGTCCGGTGGAGTACTGTGCTGTCGTCGGGCTTGGTTCTCCTCCTCTCCCTCTTCTTCTTCTATCAGGTCCTCTAGATCCTGTAGTCGTTTATTTAGCTTCTCCGCAGTGTATGCCGCTCCTTCCTTGTAGCTGGGTCTCGCTTGGACCGGTCGGGGAAGGGGGTCTGCGGGGGGTATAGGCTTGGTCTGTTGGTCAAGTTCAGGGTCGCTTGCTCGGTTAGGGGATGCTGCCCTTGACTGTTGTCTCGACGAGTTCCTTGAACCCCTGGCGGAGGGAGAGGGTGTTGCCTTGGTGATCAGCTGCTCCATTAGCTGCGCTTGTAACTTGTCGCGCTCGGCTTGTAGTCTGTCGCGCTCGCCTTGTAGTCTGTCGCGCTCGGTTTCGCGCTGGATGAGAGCGAGGTCGCGCTCTGTTTCTCTTTGGGCACCGGCAGCGGCACGCTGGGTGTCTGCTCGGTCTCTTGCCATATTCTCTTCCGTCTGAAGGCGTCTCATCTCCAGGCGTATGCGCTCTTCTTCGCTCCGTTGCTGCGTCTGGAGTCGATCGCGTTCACCCTGAAGTCGATCGCGTTCACCCTGGAGTCGATCGCGTTCGGTAGAGGCTGTCAGGCTGACGAGGAACGCCTGTGATAGCATCCTCTCCGCTTCGCTGGGGGAAGACGGTTGTAGAGGTGAGCCGCTCCTGGCTGTACTCGTTGGGGAGTCCTGGAGCTCTATCTCCGAAGACAAGAGACCTGTCTTCGGAGGTCTCGTAGTGGTGACCGGAGTGCCGGATGTCCCGCGATGATGTCGGGGAGTTCGCGACCCTCTCTGCGCCACCCCCCTTCCCCCTGTCTCCGGCTGTCCCTGAGCAACGACCGGAGTGTTGAATGTCCCGTGACTAAGACGGGGAGGACGTGACCCTCTTGCGCCGCCCCTGTGCCTCAAATAGATCCGCTATCAACTCTATCTTTAATCTTTCAAAATGTTCAGTTGCTATCGCTATTAGCTCTATCTTTAATTTTTCAAAATGTACAGTTGCTATTGCATGCACTCATCTGTGTTTCACCACACACATGAGTGCATGCTTACCAACTGTCCGTCTGCAACACTACTATCACCGACATCTAAGAAGGGAGATCCCCCCTTGAACGGCCCTTCTAAGGTTTCTCTCCTCCACATTGCCTGTGGAGCTTTTTTTCCCTATTGTTAGGTTTTAGTGAGTTTTTCCTTACCTTCGCGTGGGGTATGTCTGGGAGTGCTTGCATTCTTTCATTTATTTGCATTCATCTAGTGTTCTTGTTCTGTTCTTGACTTATTGTTATGTTGTCTTCTTGACTTGTTTAAAGAAGACCTGTACGGCCCATGGGGACATTAACGTGTGTTGTCGGGCCCTATAAATAAATTTGATTTGATTTTGATTTGATTATCTCCTCGGCGCTCTCCTCATCTTGTTCCGTGCAGAGTTCTCTCTCTGTAGGGTTGTCTTCCTCCCGGGGCTGGTCGGGGACTACTTCTTCGGTATTGGCGGGGAGTAAAGGCATGTCAGCTCCCTCCTGGTCCCCACCGTGAGCTTGGTCAGTTACATTAGAACCCACTAGGGCCTCTGTGGTCGGGGTAACCTGGTCGTTAAGGTCAGACATAATTTTACTTTCTACTTTTACCGCGTTTACCGTTTGTCGAAGGCTAGGTAGTTGACTGACAGCGTAATCCTCTAAGTACTGAGGTGTCTGTCGTCTGCGCCGCGGGCGTTCTACGTTAGGAGGACCGTTTCGTGGAGTGTTCATCATAGGCCATTTCAATATTAATAACACTATATTAATATTACACTAGTTACCCTCCGGCTCGAAGGACCAATTGTAACTGAGGGGTACAATTCCCTGACTGTATTGATAAGTATGGTATCATTAAACCACTACCGCTTTATGTACTTTAACTACTGGCCACACAGTACATGATATAGATATGATGAACACTTTCCCACCATGAAACCAAGTCCACACAAATGTATAAGTCGAATATTTAATATATAGCAAAGGGTATATACAACGTTCACTTAATGACATTTATGATTTGAATGCACTTGTAAGGCAAATGAGTATTCGTAGGCAAATCAACATTGAATGTCCAATCTCTGGTTACGCAGGAAGCAAGTATACAACCTGGTTCTTTAGGGAACTATAGCGATGGTACTTAATGATTATAGCTGGATATACTAAAGGGGGGTCCTGCTGGTTGTAAGTCAGTAGGGGGGGGGGGTTAGGAGAGCCGCCGGCGATATCCCATCTGGCCAACGATTTCTTGGGAGAATTCAGAGTGCTGAACACGGTGCCCACAGAACCTTGGTCCACAGATGAATACAGCTGGGCCCTCTTGTAGACGGTAGCTGCCGGTCCACAACAAAGAGACGTGAGGCGACCTCACTCGGGGTAGAGCGCCGTCTCACCTGGACTCCTCTCGGGGGGTAGTTCCAACACTCACCAGTGTTGGCTGTTATCCATGGCATAAATCAAAGCACCCAAAGCAAGTAGATAATCCAAGCCGTGTAGGGCTCGCCGTCGTCCGGGTAAGGTAATCCAATGTGCAGGTCCACTCGTCCTAGCCCAAAACTCCTCGGATGAAAGCACCACACGTGGTCTGCCCAGCCTGGTTAAGACTCTAGATAACGCGAGGAAACGATGGGGGTACTACTCACTGTATAACTCTAACCGAACGATGCACCATACATAATAGACTATTATTAACTTAATAGAAATACGTCCCACTCGACGGTATAGTGCCAAACTATGACAATTCAACTATTAATCCACACGATGTCTCAATGCCATTCTGAGGCCAAGTTGACCATACTGCACCACACGTGTATCGTGGGTGAGGCTTAACGTCTTGCCACTAGGTTGGAGGGTAAAGAACTAAGGGCTAAGGGACTAAAAGAAAGTTCTACTTTACTTGCGCCATATATATATGCGCTGTGAACAAATAGTACCATTCGTATTTCGCCAGACGTATTCCTACGCGGAACCGGGCTAGCAACGACATGTTCGTCAGCACGATTGAACTTGAACCAAGGGGCTTGGCTGCTGGCGCCAAGTTCTTGTCCAATGAGAGAATGAAACTATTATGGGCTGTTAGTAGACTAAAGGGATATTCAGTGTATATGCACAAGGAATATACAAGGGATATCAAACGATATACAAATACCATTAAATATATATCCATAAATAAATATATATATTCGGTTTAATCTGATCCTTCACAACATCCACCGTGATGGATAACGGAAAAAAAACGGAAATTAACCGAACGGAACCATCCGGGAGTTGGTTTCGGTAGCAGTTCCAAAGCAAGTGGAGGTGAACGTCTCCCCGGAACTTAAGGAGAAGCAGCACAATCTGCTCCCTCCTCTGATCGCGCCGCCGCTGTCGGGAATATAGACGAAAACACTCAAAGCGCGCGGTGGGATGGTGTTTTAATGTGTCCGCACTGCCCCGCCAGGTCCCATTGTCCTCGTGCCATCTGCCTCGGTCTGCCACCGTGAGACTCGGAATCAGCACGTCTCCGTGGCGACATCAAAAAGACAAATTCCTGTAATTGTGCGCTTGGCAAGTGTCCCTGGTGCTGATGTTCCGCTAATATAAAGGGTTGTGTTGCCAACGGAAGAGCTATTGGCGACGCTGGGTGTGAGTCAGTGATGGAAGAGGTTCCCATTGACTGCTAGGCTTTTAATCTGAGACACCTGACCCCCCCCCCCCCCCCGGCCACTTCCTCCTGAGAGAGCCCCCCCCCCCCCCCTCCCGGGTGTTGTATCCAGCAAGCCGCTCCATTGTCACCGTTGCCAATTCTATCTATCAAATCGGTTAGAGAAATGCTAAAGCACGTGCAATGTGTACCTGCAGCTGTATCACTGTACACACAATAATACTACAACTCTGTACATATTACTATTAATCAGTAGTACTAATTTAGATATTATATATCCAGTTTAATCACCTGTACATTGTATATAGCACTTTACTGTTACATTTGCGCTCTGATCTTTTCGTTGTACTGTACTGTACTTGTGCTGTATGATGAGAATACATTTGAATCTAATCTAATCTAATCTAATAATTGCTCACCTTGAATAGAGTACCTCAGACAAATAACCTTATAAATCTTGATGGGATGAGGAAAAGATCAAGGCACTTGACTTGAATCAATAGGACTGGCTGATAATGATGATGATGATGATGATGATGATGATGATGATGATGATGATGATGATGATGATGATGATGATGATCAATGCTAAATGACAACACCTGTTTGATTCTTTGAATAGCTTCACCACTCAGTTGGCTCTAACGCTAAGATTGGCGTTTTAACCATGTTCTTCTGTATGTAAGGACTTGCCAATGAAATAAAGGCATTTTATCTTTTTTTCACCATCATTTATTTTAACCTTTATTTTTTAACCAGGCAGGTCAATTAAGAACAAATTCTTATTTACAACGACGGCCTGACGAGAGGACAAAAGGACCTCTTGAATGGTAACAGGGAAATACAGAATAATACATTATATAAATGTATAGCTACATGTGTGTGTGTGTGTGTGTGTGTGTGTGTGTGTGTGTGTGTGTGTGTGTGTGTGTGTGTGTGTGTGTGTGTGTGTGTGTGTGTGTGTGTGTGTGTTTGTGTGTGCGTGTGTAAATGAATTAACCTAAATATGTAGTTTGACTGATAGATACACAAAATGGGTTTATTTATGTTGATTTAATTTGGTTGTGTTGATGTTTCCATTTTTGCAAAATGGGTATATTCTGTTTGGTTTTACACAATAAGTCTATCGGTGTGTTGTATGTGTGTAGGGGCAGGTATATATAAGAATTTTTCTTCTTCCTGTTCCTTTCGGCCATGGGATTTGGTGAATTATATGAATATGTACTGTTGGACTGTGGTAATTCCATGTACGAATAAATAAATGATGATGATGATGATGATGAAAGGGGACAAAATAAAATAGAAAAGAGACAGACGATACATACATCACAGAGGTAAGGGAAATAATTAAAACATACATCAAACAAACAACCACATTAAATGACATGGTATGGAATACATGAAGCAGAACAGACCCAAGTGCAGTTAAAAGGCTGGGTGACAGTTGCAGGTGTGTGTAAACAACTCTGCGATAGAGTCCTTGAAAGTGTCATTTTGCATCTCGTTCCACCTGCTATGAGTCCAGTGGCTTGTTGTTTTCACGCTCTCTACCAAAGAGAACCTTCTTTTTTGTTACAACTATTACTTTCAAGAAGCTCTCCATTTCCAAGGCGGCTGGGTGGCGTAGCAGAGATTGCGCTCGTCACCCACGCAAGAGACTCCGGTATCGAATCCCAGTCTCAGCATTGCCTTCGACTTGGGCCGGCTGTCGTACTGGCTCATTTGGCAGAGTCAGCGGGTGGAAAGTCGATGGGTGGGGGATTGGACGTTGTGGACAGCGACCCCTACAGGTCAGTTGGGTGACGCCTGCACAGCAGAGACAGGAAGTATCGGGGGCAGCGTGAGCCTCCCACGCGTTACTCCTCGCCACTGAGAGTCCGCGCTGTCTGGTGAAAAGATGCGACAGGCTGCCTCGTCGTGTACCGGAGGGGACACGTGATGCAAGGCTTCTATCCTCACTACAACCGCCCAGTGGGGGGCATAGTCGAGCAACGTTCAAGACAGGGGAGGGGAGAATTGGCAATACGAAATTGGGATGGGAGAAAAACAGAAAAATTTGGAGAAAAAGTGGATAAAAAAAAAGAAGCTCTCCATTTCCATGGCCTTTTAACCATATAACATTTAACAAGTCTGTTTTAGGTTTTCAGAGGAACAATGTTTTCAAACGTTATTATCTAAAGATGGTTAGAGTTAGAGTGTTGTGTTCACTCATAGTTAAAGACAGTAGAGGAAGAGTGCTTTATTATCTAAAGATGGTAAGTTAGAGTGTTGTGTTCACTCATATTCACAGTAGAGGTTGAGTAGTAGTCTTATTATCACATTCCCACTCCAAGTGATTTACATTAACTTCACAACCATAAATACATGGGCTGTCGAAAATATTTCAAAATGGACTTATATGGTTCTTCAGTGCAAGCGTTCAATTAATATGGACTAAAGTAGTTAGATCTGGATCTGTATTTACATGTCTCTTCGAGTATTTGGCTGAACCAAGAGGTGCGTATTGGGAAATCCCCCTTTTGTCGGAAGGACAGGTTGGAAAGGGGCATTGTTACATTGAAGGATTTATATATATAACAATATAATTATATTGAAATAATAAGGTTCCCAAGTCTCACTTCTTCAGATATCTGCAACTTCCCCCATTGCCAGTGGGGATCCGTGGATGTAGCGCACCAGCTCCCAAGGCCGCGGCGTTATTAGATCATGTATTAACGAGCTATGGGAAAGGTCACGAGGCGTGTGCATATTATTCCATAAGAACTCGGAGCCTGGGTAATGGGGCCTTATCGGCTCTCCAGAAGACATGGGAAAGGGATTTGAACTTGACATGGGATGACGAGGAGCGGGATGGGATTTGTAAGAACATTAAATCAATGTCTAGGGACGCAAGAGTAGCTATGCCTCATTCAATTCAAGATTATAGAAGGCTTCTGCCGGACTCTCTCTCCAAACTGTTTTAGACGCGGGTCAAGAGACACGCCGAACAGCTGCCGATGCAAGTCTGAGGAAGGTCAGCTAATGCAGTTTTATGGTCCCGTGGCAAGGATTTGGGGGGCGATGATATATGATAATCTCTGTGTGAGACTTTAGAGGCCAAAATTGCGTTCAGCCCTATAGATTATTTGTTTTAGGTGATGGATTAGTCGTAATAGAAGGAGACAAGCACATTAGAAGCTGGGTCCAAACTAGTATCATGATAGGCAGGCAGACAGATTATTCTGAGAGGAATGATGTATATCATGCCAGTTAGGGTGCCTTGTGTATACTGCACCCTGTGTATACTCTTACTCATAGTATACATTCAGAATAAAATTATTTATCGCCACATTTATTGTAAATGTATAATATAAGCATACAGGCCCTCACCTGCACCTTTGTTTACACTCTTTATTTTTCATATATTTTTATATTCAGAATTAATTATATTGTTTACACGGTTTATCTTTTCTCATTATTTTTATATTCAGATAACATTTTATTGCCTATAGGCCTATGTATGTCTTCTAAGGTTGAGGAGCCGGGAAAAACAAGCATCTCACGTTTTTATGAATGTATGTACATTTAAATATGATCTGATCTGAATCTACTATTACCCTGCCCATACCTGTACCTCTCCTCCCCCCTCCCACGTGCTGCTATGACTCCCGAATCAATAAAGAAATATCATATCTTATCTTATCTTATCCTATCATATCTTATCTTATGGTATCTTATCTTGTCTTGTCTTGTCTTGTCTTATAAGAATGAGGGAGTGACGGCATCTAGACCTTTTGAGGAATGTATATTTCTTTTGGACTGCGCTGCATAGAGCCTTCGAAGAGGATCTTATAAAACGCATGGAATGTATATTTCTTTTGGACTGCGCTGCATAGAGCCTTCGAAGAGGATCTTATAAAACGCATGGAATGTATATTTCTTTTGGACTGCGCTGCATAGAGCCTTCGAAGAGGATCTTATAAAACTCATAGCGTGTCACTTTGACAAAAATCTCACTTCTTCGCAAGATCACGCAGCGGTCAGCGCGCACCCTCAGCCGCAGCGCAGAGCCCAAAGTGTCCGGCTGTCGTTACTCAAAAACTGCAGTCCGACAATCCGGCTCGCGCTATAACTTCTGGGAGAGAGGAGGCGGCGGGCAAGCAGGGAGGACGCTGGCGTGCGGGGCTGCTGACGACCTTGAGAAATTAATGTATTTAATTCAATGCCAGAATGAACAACGGCCTATTATAGACCACAGGACGGGGGATGAATTGTATCCCACCGACGATAAAAATCTACGAGCAGAGGTGGAGACGTGAAAAGCAGAGGTAGGAAACCCCCCCCCATCCTCCCCACCCCCTCCCCCCATCCTCCTCCGGCAAATCTCACCCACGACTATAAACAACCCTGATGCTTTAGCTATGGATTTCCCCCTGTCTGATTCTGCATGGGGAAGGTTGTTTAAATGCTTCATGATGGAGATTATCTGGCCTCGGGGTGATGCAGACATTAATGGCCCATCTCAGTAAATGTATTGCTGCCCACGTATACTATATATATATGCGCCTCATGCCCGACGCTCGCACACTGGTGCCGTTTCACCTGCTACCTCTTCCATCACTATCAGAGAGACGAAAGTTGGTCCGTGACGCTCGCCAACAACAGATCTAAACGACACCAGGGGGGAATATTCTGTTGTAACTTTGTCTCAGATTCGATTTGATTCGATTACATTGGATTCGATTTAAATGTATATCATTATATACAGCATGAGTACAGTACAACAAAAAGACGTTTGGCATCCAACCAGAGTGTAAATGGTTTGATTGGTGCACGTTGGTCGATCGCTGCTCAAACATGAAAGCCGCTTAACACTTTCACCGCAGCGCTACCAAACGGTTAACCCTTTCACACTGCGACGATACACAGAAGGTTAACCCTTTCACTGCCCCACGACAGCCGGTTAACCCTTTCACTGCCACACGACCGTGGCGGTTGTGTGATAGTAAAGGGTTAACCTTCTGTCGTGTGGCAGTGAAAGGGTTAAAGGAACACGCCAACATTATGGGAAATGTGCTCACCGTCTCCTCCAGAGTCAGACGGAGAAGATAGAAGCGCATTTCCCATAATGTTGGCGTGTTCCTTTAACGTGGAAATCCCCAGGTACAAACAGCTCAGCACTGTACGTTAGTAGGGTGGTGCCAGAGGGTACAGTACGGTGTGTTTCTGAACTGTACGTTAGTAGGGTGGTACAGTACGGTGTGTTTCTGAACTGTACGTCAGTAGGGTGGTACAGTACGGTGTGTTTCTGAACTGTACGTTAGTAGGGCGGTACAGTACGGTGTGTTTCTGAACTGTACGTTAGTAGGGTGGTACAGTACGGTGTGTTTCTGAACTGTACGTCAGTAGGGTGGTACAGTACGGTGTGTTTCTGAACTGTACGTTAGTAGGGTGGTACAGTACGGTGTGTTTCTGAACTGTACGTCAGTAGGGTGGTACAGTACGGTGTGTTTCTGAACTGTACGTTAGTAGGGTGGTACAGTACGGTGTGTTTCTGAACTGTACGTCAGTAGGGTGGTACAGTACGGTGTGTTTCTGAACTGTACGTTAGTAGGGTGGTACAGTACGGTGTGTTTCTGAACTGTACGTCAGTAGGGTGGTACAGTACGGTGTGTTTCTGAACTGTACGTTAGTAGGGCGGTACAGTACGGTGTGTTTCTGAACTGTACGTTAGTAGGGTGGTACAGTACGGTGTGTTTCTGAACTGTACGTTAGTAGGGTGGTACAGTACGGTGTGTTTCTGAACTGTACGTCAGTAGGGTGGTACAGTACGGTGTGTTTCTGAACTGTACATCAGTAGGGTGGTACAGTACGGTGTGTTTCTGAACTGTACGTCAGTAGGGTGGTACAGTACGGTGTGTTTCTGAACTGTACGTCAGTAGGGTGGTGCCAGTAGGGTGTGTTTCTGAACTGTACGCCAGTAGGGTGGTACGGTACGGTGTGTTTCTGAACTGTACGTCAGTAGGGTGGTGCCAGTAGGGTGTGTTTCTGAACTGTACGCCAGTAGGGTGGTACAGTACGGTGTGTTTCTGAACTGTACGTCAGTAGGGTGGTGCCAGTAGGGTGTGTTTCTGAACTGTACGCCAGTAGGGTGGTACAGTACGGTGTGTTTCTGAACTGTACGTCAGTAGGGTGGTACGGTACGGTGTGTTTCTGAAATGCTGTACTCTACCTTCTCCCACTCCCTCTCACTGTTGAGGACGATCACCAGCAGCTTGGGGTTGGCCTGGTAACCGTCTGGAGTGAAGGACAAGTCCCGCCCCTCGTTCCACACATGCAGCATGTAGCTGAAACACACACACACACACACACACAACCACACAGACACACACACACACACAACCACACAAATACACTGTTAATAAAAAAGACACCTCTGGAGCCTATGTGTATCTGTGTATCTGCACGTCTGTGTTTGTTCTGTGTGTGCGTGTGTGTGTGTGTGTGTGTGTGTGTGTGTGTGTGTGTGTGTGTGTGTGTGTGTGTGTCCATGTAGAATGTTTGTATAGAACATTTCCAACACTGTGTGTGTGTTAAAACCACACTATAATCACAGCTGGAGGGTATCCTCTACAAATCAATGCTATCTGCACCCACTGGCTGTACTGCTGTGTGAGTTGTGTGTTTGTTTGTATGTGTGTGCGTGTGTGTGTGTGTGTGTGTGTGTGTGTGTGTGTGTGTGTGTGTGTGTGTGTGTGTGTGTGTGCGTGCGTGTGTGTGCGTGCGTGCGTGTGTGTGTGTGTGTGTGCAGCACGCGTGTGGTTTTGAACGTGTAGAGTATGTGAGCAAGTGTGGTTTTATTGTGTATGTGTGTGTGTGCATGAGCGTGTGTGTGTGTGTGTGTGTGTGTGTGTGTGTGTGTGTGTGTAGGCGGAGGCAGAGTCAGAGGCCATGCAGCTTTTCCCAACAATATTCTGCATTGATTTCTCCACAGATAGAGTCTGAAACACGAGTCACTGGTGCACCAGGCCTGCATACTGTACCAGCCATACTGTACCAGCCATACTGTACCAGCAGCCCTCTACTCACTCATTAAAACACAAACACTTCACACAACCAGCACTTCCGGCCACCGCAGAAGTAGCCTTTCCTACACATAGAAAAACATATACTGTAACTAGGGATGCTTTTTTACCGATATCCGATATACCGATATTGTCCAACTCTTAATTTCCGATACCGATATCAACCGATACCGATATATGCAGGGTTTCCCCCCCCCCCCCCCCCCCAAAAAACTTAATAATTTCAGGTAATTAACATTATATATCTCTTGTCGTGGAATTAACACAACATTATGCATACTTTTGACAATAAATAAAATAAGGATTTGTTCTTACTTGCTTGCCTGGGTAAATAAAGTTTAAATAAATGTAAAAAAAAATTAAGAAATATATATATATATTTTTTTTTTTTTTTAACCGATACCGATCATTTTCGATATTACATTTTAATGCCAATATCGGCAGATAATATCGGACATCCCTAACTGTAACCCATATAACTCTGTATGATAACATGTGTACAATAATGCAGTATATACCGTATATATATCTTACTGTATACATATCTATCCACATCTGTATGTACTGTACATACTTGCATATACTCCTTTTTACATATCTGTAGATAGTAGATACTATATCTATTATCTGTACATATCCCTTACCTACTCTTACTAGTTACACTGCCGGCCAGTGTGACTTACTACCATAATGTCTTTATATACCTGTATCACTACATATTACTACAACTCTGTGCACACATGTGATTTTTCTCATTTTCATTTATAGTTTATTAGGAAAGGGTGAAAAGACATTTCACAATGTACATTTAAACTGGCCTGACTCAGTTACAAACTGTTTTTCAGCAGGTTCCTGTTCTGCAGCACATGAAACAAAATACAAAACAAAATAGGCAGTTGCACTACATACAATCATATAATCGTTGTGGACAGCAAGGACAAACATGCATTCATAGCAGTCAATACAAAACGACAGTAGCACTATACTCAGTAGTACTCATTTATATATTTTATACCCAGTTTAATCACCTGTACATTGTATATTACTATCGCACTTCATTGTTACGTTTGCACTCTGGTTGGATGGCAAACTTCTTGTACTTCTTGTTCGTTGAACTGTACTTGTGCCAATACATTTTAATCTAATCTAATGAAGAGTTTCACGGTCATCTGTACACCTAAAATGGCTTCCGTAGGATTTGGATAATGATGTTGTGGGAACAAGAATTGTTTTGTATGTACGAACAGCGCATGTGAGACTGGGAAAGTTGGAATATTCAAGTGTATTTTGGAACATTTACTCTGGTTTCTATCTAGGGATGTTAGAACTCAACAGCTGTTAACCCCAGCTGAGACCCACACAGACCCATGTTAGGCCAGCACTTCTGTTGTGGAGAAATTGCTTGGAACCAAGCCATACATTCTCTGAATGTCCTAGGTCTCTAGTTTGAGGTTGTAAAGTTGCATGAGGCTTATCCTAGAGGTCACAATAGGTCATTGTATACAGTGAAGTCAAGTAAAAAAAAATTAAAAAGTGGATGTATAGTCCAAGAGGGGGTCCTGAGGGGGGGGGGTGGAGGGGGAGGGAAGGGGAAGGAAAGAGCGAGGAAGAGCGAGCAAGAGCACATGTATTGTATTGTATTGTATTGTATTTATTATTTTTATGTCTTTTAATCTACATTTATTTAGATTTAATAATAATAATAATAATAATAATAATAATAATAATAATAATAATAATAATAATAATAATAATAATAATAATAATAATAATAATAATAATAATAATAATAATAATAATAATAATAATGATAATGATAATGATAATGATAATAATTATAATAATAATAATAATAATAATAATAATAATAATAATAATAATAATAATAATAATAATAATAATAATAATAATAATAATAATAATAATAATAATAATACTAATAATAATAATAATAATAATAATAATAATAATAATAATAATAATAATAATAATAATAATAATAATAATAATGGTCTCACTACAAAGAAATGGCTACTATGGGGACTAACATCATCCCACATGAATACAATTGGGCCCATTGGATCCACAAAAGTCTCAGAAAGTGTTTAGGGACCCCAGTATGCAGAAATGTTCAAATACACCATTTTTAGAATAGGTGAAAATAAGCAGGTAAAAAAAGCTGTACTGCACGCAAATAACTGCATGGTTTTGGCCCAAAACGGCATGGGATTAGTATAACGTGGGCATGTCTGTAAAGGGGAGACTCGTGGCTACGCATAGAAACCATAACACCTATAGAACCCATTTTCATTCAGATATCTCGAGGTCAGAGGTCAAGGGACCCCTTTGAAAATGGCCATGGCAGTTTTCCCTTTAGCCTAACATTGGAGCATTATTTAGCCCCTCTCTGGACAAGCTAGCATGATGTGGTTGGTGCCAGTGGACACCTTACAGCCTCCGAAAGACAGTCCCGTGACCAGTACCCACTGTGACATCATTATCAGTATTCATACATCTGTACGGGTTCATCCGAATGATGACCCTTCACCACGGTAACAGACAAGCTCTCTGAGACTCCGTCTTCTGTGACAACATCAAGCGTTCTGCGTCAACCGTTTCACGGCGCACCCAGGGCTATTAAGAAGAGGAACGGTCAGTGTTGTCATAGATAGAAACGTTGGTAAGAGTTGGACCGACTACTGTAAGCAATCGGGGGGCAAAGGAAGAATATTCTGCATAGAAAAATATAAACAACAACAAGGTTCAACTACAGGTCATTTGTCGCCAGAGCGATTAGATGAGAGGGACAGTGTTTGACGTAGGATCTGATGGTTTATTGACCAGGGCTACTGTATGTACAGTATAATAGAAGTCCTTGCTTGACTTAAGTTGTGACCCAGTGGACAGGTTTCAGTGCAGACGCAGGGTTTGATTTCTCAGGGGTTCGTGTGACTCACTGCATGTTGGGAGTACTTAATTTGGTGTGTGCGCGCGTGTGTGTGCTTGCGTGCGTGCGCGTGCGTGTGCGTGTGTTCCCTATTGATTGCAATGCTCGTCGTGCCTATGGGGAACGTATATATTTTAAATGTATAATTATTCATTAATAATTAATGACATGCAATGAATAATTAATAATGTGTGTGTGTGATGGAAGGGAGGATTCCAAGTTGTGTATGCTATATTTGCACTTGATACTTCCTGCGTCTTGCCGGGCCTGGAGCTCCCTGTGGGGCACAACGACGTTCACCTTGTCGCTTGTAGATCTTCTCCTCCACCGCCGGGAGACCAGGGGCGTTGTAAGACGTGGTGTTTTATTATTTTTCCGTGAGAACGCCGGGACCGCGAGCCGTCCTCTTCTTATTATTCTCGAGGTTGAACCCACACAGCCGCAGATTCATAATTCAAGAAGGTAGACTTGAGCGAGAAGAATATATCCATCAATTAATGTTCCATGAGTTCAGATCAAGACCTGGGATTGGCTGTATAGCGTTGTTAAGCGCATCTGCCGCACGGGTGATTATTAACATAAATAAATGATACATCATATTAAATAATAGAATCCAGCCTTTTAACTGTAATTAGTCTGTTCTGCTTCATGTATTACATTAGCTTGTAGTTTTATTTGGTTGTTTGTTTGATACCTCTGTGATGTATGTATCGTTTCTTTTCTATTTTATGAAAAGAAAATGTCCCCCTTACCCTGTTACCCTTCGAGAGGTGCTTTTGTTCTCTTGCCAGGTCGTCATTGTAAATAAGAACTTGTTCTCAATAGACCTGCCTTGTTAAATAAAGGTTAAATAAAAATACATACAAATAAATCATTGAAATAGAGGGAAATTCCAGGGGTTTTGCCATAGACCTATTTTAAACAGTGAGTGAGTGAGTGAGTGAGTGACATCGCTGATCATATCGATGCGCTTTGCATCTAAACTAGATCCGATGTTTCGAATTACAGTTGCGTCGCCATGTGCAATTTCTCCCCCACTTACACTACGGCCACCAAGTAAAATATGCACTTTCCCAGAAAAAAATTATTGCATATGCAACTATTTTTACTTGCATTCTGAAAAGGTCCAGAACAAGCTACCGGATTGCAAATTCAAAAGAAACCTCACTAAACCTCTACATACATGAATGAGGTCGACTCGTGTTCTTCATGAACTCCAATATGCAAGGACTGTCCATGTGTAATTCCTGTACCTTTCTTAGTTTGGCTCAATAAGAATTCAAATGAGAAATGAACGTGATGTACAATGATGATTACATTTGAATGAGAAAATAATTGTTTAGAATTGTCATGCCCTAGGTGAGTGAGAGGCTTTAACTAGTTAGCTGGAATTAGCTAACACAGGGAGCATGTTCCCCCAGCCCTATGTTCCCCCAGCCCTATGTTCCCACAGCCCTATGTTCCCACAGCCCTATGTTCCCACAGCCCTATGTTCCCCCAGCCCTATGTTCCCACAGCCCTATGTTCCCACAGCCCTATGTTCCCACAGCCCTATGTTCCCACAGCCCTATGTTCCCACAGCCCTATGTTCCCACAGCCCTATGTTCCCACAGCCCTATGTTCCCACAGCCCTATGTTCCCACAGCCCTATGTTCCCCCAGCCCTATGTTCCCCCAGCCCTGTACACCACAAGGAGTTAGCTAACACGTTACATGAGCTGACCACAGTAACATTAAGTCAGTGGTACACCACAAGGCATTTAGAAAACGTGTCATCTCTAAAAACAGCATTTGGTGCTAGATGGGACACCTCGGGCAACACTAGATTGACCTGTGACGTAGCCTGAAACGCAGAGAATGTTTGGCCAGTTAGACTACGATCTACAAGCACATCTCTGACAACGCCACAAAAAATTTGTTTAAATTGTTAGTTTTAAAATACAAACCATTCTAAATTCAAGGTGGTTGTACTCGATCCAGCAGGCTGTCATTTAGAATTCACGAGAGTTTTAAAATGCAACCCTCATCATTTTAAATGAGCACAACCACCTTGGGATTCGAAGGTTTCAAGCTAACAGTTTTACCATTTATTTTTATGTCTATGGGAAAACCCGATTCACCCAAGACTCCTAAGGGGTTGGAAGTGGTTTCCAGTGTGGTATTCATGGAGAAGGTTACTCTCCAGCTTATTCAATATATGTACACTACTTTACACACACTTGGTTAACAGTCGTAAGCTATAAAAGCCTTTCTTTGATATTAATATGAGAATTTGGAGAACGTCTCTGGGGAATTAGTGCTTAAAACCGTACACACGGCCCAAAAGTTCCAAATGCATTCTTACACAGTAGTCTAATTATACACACTGTGATTTATTTTTGGTAGAGTGCATTATAGTACTCATTATGGCACAGTGGTGTGTAAGTCTTCAGAATGAGATAGTAGGTACGCTGGTGTTACAACCAGAATTCATTGGGGTGGAGATACTGTTCGGTGTCATTCTATATATAGGAAAGGGTCCCAAACAGGGGAACAGTAGACTACTGTACAGCAGACACTTTATCCTCAGCACAAAGGGATACTTTTATTATGAAGTAAGTCGACACTAGGGCTCTGACCAAATATCATATAATTTTTCTTAGTTTTGACTGTATAACATAATTAGAAGGTATTTCCAGCACAAATTACAATATAATATATTGTTATTGTGTAATGTATTACGTATGATATTTAGTATTTGTGTAAATGGTAAATGGTGCATTTATATGGCGCTTTTATCCAAAACGCTTTACAATTTTGTTCCTCACATTGGACCCATTCACCCTCACATTCACACACCGACGGCACAGGCGGGAGCAATTACGGGTTAAGTGTCTTGCTCAAGGACACATCGACACGCTTCCCGGGAGGAGCGGGAATCGAACCGGGAACCTCCGGATTGCCAGACGACTGTAACTTCAGTGAGAAGTTGGTCAAACTACACCTCATGTGAGAAATAGTTCCTATCAGTAGGCCTATACCTTCATATTCACTAGACCTTCATATTCAGTATTCAGTATACCTTCATATTCAGTATACCTTCATATTCAGTAGACCTTCATATTCAGTAGACCTTCACATTCAATATTCAGTATACCTTCATATTCAGTAGACCTTCATATGTAATAGTATTCAGTATACCTTCATATATATATATATATATATATATATATATATATATATATATATATATATATATATATATATATATATATATATATATATATATATATATATATATATATATATATATATATATATATATATATATATATATATATATTCATCGACTTCCAAGGCTTTTGACAGCATCCACCGTGATAGTCTCTGGAAGATCATGTCATCAAACTGTTCAACACTGGCTTATCTTGCACTGTGGGAACAAGCACCACCAGTTTTGAAGTAGGATCCGCAGTCCGCCAAGGATGTGTGATGTCAGCCTTACTTTTCAACCTTTCAATAGACTGGGTTATGAGGAAAACCACAGAAGACAAGGCAAGAGGGATTCGTTGGACTCTCTATTCCACCATTGAAGACCTTGACTTTGCGAATGACCTAGCCCTTCTGTCACATACACACACACAGACACACACATCTCCAGGAAAAGACAGACAGACTCCAACACTATGGCCAACAAGTTGGACTGATTGTAAACAACAATAAAATCCTGCATATATTCTGGCCCAAGATCATCTCCAACAATAACCTCCTCAACATTACACAACAAGATGACATGCACTGTATAATTAATAAACGAAGGTAAGGGAGGCCTAAAACAACACGGCGTAGGACTATAGAGAAGGAGCTCCAGCAACACCACCAGAGCTGGGGGACCAGAGAGGAGATGGAGCCCCAGCAACACCACCAGAGCTGGGGGACCAGAGAGGAGAAGGAGCTCCAGCAACACCACCAGAGCTGGGGGACCAGAGAGGAGAAGGAGCTCCAGCAACACCACCAGAGCTGGGGGACCAGAGAGGAGATGGAGCTCCAGCAACACCACCAGAGCTGGGGGACCAGAGAGGAGATGGAGCTCCAGCAACACCACCAGAGCTGGGGGACCAGAGAGGAGATGGAGCTCCAGCAACACCACCAGAGCTGGGGGACCAGAGAGGAGATGGAGCTCCAGCAACACCACCAGAGCTGGGGGACCAGAGAGGAGATGGAGCTCCAGCAACACCACCAGAGCTGGGGGACCAGAGAGGAGATGGCCAAAGACAGATGCAAGTGGAGAAACTTTGTTGCTGCCCTATGCACCAGCCGGCGTAATGGGGATAAGTAAGTAAGTCATATTCAGTATACCTTCATATTCAGTGACCTTCATATTCAGTGACCTTCATATTCCGTATTCAGTATATTTTCATATTCAGTATACCTTCATATTCAGTATACCTTCATATTCAGTAACCTTAATATTCCGTATTCAGTATACCTTCATATTCAGTATACCTTCATATTCCGTATTCAGTAGACCTTCATATTCAGTAGGCCTATACTTTTATATTCAGTAGACCTTCATAATGATGATGATGATGATGATGATGATGATGATGATGATGATGATGAATAGTTTATTTTCGGTCTTTGTTTACAGAACAATCAAAAACACACTTGTGTGGACTTAAAAAAAAGAAAAAGAAAAAAAAAGTACATATTCAAAGTAAGCTCACACACAAAATCCAAACTCAATGACCGAAAAAAGTAATAGGCTGAAGCACATGCTTATTTTTGCCTATCCTTTACAATTCTTAAAAACTAAATATACTTTAATATAAGAAATCAGTATACCTTCATATTCAATAAACCTTTATATTCAGTATACCTTCATATTCAGTATACCTTCATATTCAATAAACCTTTATATTCAGTATACCTTTATATTCGGTATACCTTTATATTCAGTAAACCTCCCAGCCCTAGTTGACACATATCCACATATAGTCTGTGTCCAGCAGCAGCTATATGGGGCAGTAGAACTGGGATATGACCTGACTGGTCCAGATACAACATACAGCCGAGACCAAAACCCATTGGCACATATACTTATTTATAAGTTCATCCTTGGTCTGCTTCCCTCCTTTATACCCTTGTGGGTATATCGCACATAAAACTAGAACTTGGCAAACAGGTACGTGCCTGCAGCACTGGAACAATTTTTGCAGACAGATCTGCAGCTAGATGAGCTGATTCCGATATAAAACATTTAGCGAAGGGTTTGGAAGCAGATTCAATTGGAATTTGTAATCGCTTCCTTTAGCTAAGAGTCCATTTCCTCAGTCTGCCTTTTTTTAGGCGTATGCTTCTGTGAGTTGCTACTGCTACGGGAACTCCATGGGCACGGCGGTGATGCCAACGGACCAGAGGGTCAGAATCGCAGAGGCTTTGGTCAACAGCACCGGAGTCCACCCGGAGGGTCTGGTCGTCTTTCATAGGAGAGAAGTAGCAATGAGGGCATGGGGGGTGACCGGGATTTGGACGGAATCACCAGTATTCCCTCTCCAGCTGGTCAGTGGGTGGAAATGAAGTGGCCGGGCTGGCCGCAGTACAGACGGCACTTCTGTGTGGAATCCTCCTCTGCCGCTCTGCAGCTGTCGGCCTCGTCCCTCCCGGCTCTCCCGCCGGCCGAGGATTCAGGCACCGTCGACTCCTGTCGGGATGGTGGTCGGCCTGGCGGACTGTGTGGCGATGGCGGCTGAACTCGGCATGACGAGTGGGAGTTAGACGAGGCCGTGGTGTCGTACCTGGAGGCCACTCCTCTCTCCCTCTGCTGCTCGCTCGCGGGGGCGGCTGTCCAATGTGAATGGTTAGAGCGGTGATGGAAGCATCCAGTTAATCTTTGATGACGTCCGTCAGACCGCAGTGGAAGACGCCGAACAGATTCCCGCCACGCTCCGCCACCAGGGTGCCGAACTCAATGGAGTAATCAGCCACTTTGGCATAGATTCCAGAGCCTCGTCGATTCTTCCCTTCCAGAGACCGAGTGGTCAAACACTTCTACAAAAAACAGAGGAAAACTTGACTCTGCCGTCACCCAGGCCAGGACCTTAGGGTAATGATGTAGGCGATGCGGGAGCAGCCGGTGGGGGACGTGGAGGGTTGCAGCTCGAAAACCAGGGAGCACTGGGAGAAACCGCTGCTGCTTCCGGTGGAGGTAAGAGGGGCTTCCGGGGTGCAGGCGAGCTGTGTGCTGACTGGGCAGGAGGGGTAGAAACGGTGGTAGCACTGACTGGCGATGTGCTGGAGCTCTGTCGTGACGTCCCGGAGGAGCTGTTCACGATGGCCAATGGTGGTGCCTTGTGCTGCTGCTGGATCCATATCTGTCTCGTTCGTACTGTAGCGCTGAGTGACAGGTGTGTGGATCCAAGTGCAAACAAACAGACGGGAGGCAGACGACGGAGAGAAGCAACAGATGGTGTATTAATGAGGAAGACGAGGCAGGTACAGCAGACCAGGCAGGGAAGAATACTGACAGAACTACACTGAGGTAGCGCCTAGTGACGTTCAGGAGCACCATGAGGAACAGACTGACGAACAACCACTGGCAAGCTGGGTAAGATGACTGATGATGATACACCCAATGCACAAGGGAGACAGACACACAAGGACATCTGTAGGACCTTGGTGGAAGGTGTCTACTACTCAAGCTGATGAGAGGTAAGGTCTCTACTGTTATTCACACACAGACTTTAACTCAAGCTGAAGAGAGGTCAGGTCTCTACTGTCTTTAACACACACAGGCTTTAACTGAAGCTGAGCAGAGGTAAGGATTCTACTGTTTCTCACACACACAGGCTTTACCTCAAGCTGAGGAGAGGTAATGTCTCTACTGTCTTTAACACACACAGGCTTTAACTGAAGCTGAGGAGAGGTAAGGTCTCTACTGTTATTCACACAGACTTTAACTCAAGTTGAAGAGAGGTAATGTCTCTACTGCCTCTCACACACACAGGCTTTAACTCAAGCTGAGCAGAGGTAAGGTCCCTACTGTTTCTCACACACAGGCTTTAACTGAAGCTGAAGAGAGGTAAGGTCTCTACTGTTATTCACACAGACTTTAACTGAAGCCGAGGAGAGGTAAGGTCTCTACTGCCTCTCACACACACAGACTTTAACTGAAGCTGAGCAGAGGTAAGGTCTCTACTGCCTCTCACACACACAGGCTTTAACTGAAGCTGTGGAGACGTAATGTCTCTACTGTCTCTAACACACACAGGCTAACTGAAGCCGAGGAGAGGTAAGGCCTCTACTGCCTCTCACACACACAGGCTTTAACTGAAGCTGAGCAGAGGTAAGGTCTCAACTGTCTTTAACACACACAGGCTTTAACTGAAGCTGGGGAGAGGTAAGGTCTCTACTGCCTCTCACACACACAGGCTTTAACTGAAGCTGAGCAGAGGTAAGGTCTCTACTGCCTCTCACACACACAGACTTTAACTGAAGCTGTGGAGACGTAATGTCTCTACTGCCTCTCACACACACAGACTTTAACTGAAGCTGGGGAGAGGTAAGGTCCCTACTGCCTCTCACACACATTTACATTTACATTTAGTCATTTAGCTGACGCTTTTATCCAAAGCGACTTACATGTTCTGTACGACAAGCCATCAGGAAGGGCACAACTCTATCAGCTGAGCAACAATGTTCATCAAAGTGTTGAGTGCTACAGTGTAGGTTAGTTTATTAGGACAAGTGCATGACAGTAAGGTTAGTTCGTTTTTTTTTTTTTTTTTTAATTATTCAGAACACACACAGGCTTTAACTGAAGCCGAGGAGAGGTAAGGTCTCTACTGTTATTCACACAGGCTTTAACTGAAGCCGAGGAGAGGTAAGGTCTCTACTGTCTTTAACACACACAGGCTTTAACTGAAGCTGTGGAGAGGTAATGTCTCTACCGCCTCTCACACACAGACTAAGTGCCAGTGTGTTTGCTGAGCCCTCACCCCTCCTCCATCACAGACAGATTACCGGCTGCTGTGCTGTCAGGCTCCTTATTCACTTCCATTCATTTCGGGGACCTAGTCTAAATATAAACGTTTTGTAGAGTATAAACGAATTACTGCTGTGTAGATTTAAATAAAACAAACAATTCTGACTGAGTCAAAGGTACGTGTTTGTTTTGGCATTTGATGTGTATTTACAGTACATAATAAGGACCTTTGAAAAATTAAAGGGGGGGGGGGGGGGGGGGGGGGGGGGTCGGTTACCATGGTTACCTGCTGCCTTGCTGGAAGAAAGATTCTACACATAAATGGTAAATGGCTGCTTTTTTTATATAGCGCTTTTATCCAAAGCACTTTACAATTTGTTACTCACATTTTACCCGCTCACTCACACATTCATTCACACACCGACGGCGGAGGCAACCATGCAAGGTGCCAACCTGCTCATCGGGAGCAATTAGGGGTTAAGTGTCTTGCTCAAGGACACTTCGACACGCTGCCCGGGAGGAGCGGGAATCGAACCGGGAACTTCCGGATTGCCAGACGACTGTAACTTCAGTGAGAAGTTGGTCAAACTACACCTCATGTGAGAAATAGTTCCTATTCTCATACTTTGAAGACAGCAACATTAGCTCCAAAAAACAAGCACCTTTGACTCAGAAAAATATATTACACAGAATAATATTGATGTATAGTTTGTTTAAACTTCAGAAGTATGCGTTTTATTCATAACGTTATTTCGCGTGATAACACAGCCCAGCTGTCAGAAACTGTACATTGAGGGGGTTTGAATCACTGTACATTGAGGGGGTTTGAATCACTGTTTACACTCCCCACTTACTGTACCATGTTCTACATATAGAACCTCATCTCATGCACCGGTTTGAATCAAAGCCCTATCGAACGTACTCAAGCTCTACTGTCTTTAACTATAAATGTTTACACTCCCCACTTACTGTACCATGTTCGTTCAAGAGTGGATATATGTTGCAGAACATGCCTGTTAATTACCTTTTAAATATCTGTTATGTGGTTAGGGTATGTATGTTTTTTAAATAAATGCCCAGTCTTGTAAATAATAATAACAATAATTGCGTTGTGAAACCTGTGGTGCTCAAGTGCAACATCCCTATATACTATATACTCATGTACCATGTTCTACAGTAAGTGGGGAGTGTAAACATTTATAGTTAAAGACAGTAGAGCTTGAGTACGTTTGATTCAAACCGGTGCATGAGATGAGGTTCTATATGTAGAACATGGTACAGTAAGTGGGGAGTGTAAACAGTGATTCAAACCCCCTCAATGTACAGTGATTCAAACCCCCTCAATGTACAGTTTCTGACAGCTGGGCTGTGTTGTCACGCGAAATAACGTTATGAATAAAACGCGAAATAACATTATATAACGTTATGTTATATAACGTTACAATGTACAGTTTCTGACAGCTGGGCTGTGTTGGCGAAATAACGTTATGAGTGAATCTGGTAGTTGTTTTGATAAATATGTTGTTTTGATAAATATGTATTCTACGGATTCGAACATAACATTACATTTCCGCGATTAGCCTCGCTTGGCGTGTGAGTGCCGTCAAAAAGAAAATGTGCATGCGCGCGTTACCGGCGTAGGGGGAAAACGAGCGTAGAGGGCTGGCCGATCGCTGGCCAATCAGAGAAACACGGAAGGACATGTTGGTTGCCCAAAGTATTCAAAAGTAAATGATATTTATTAAACAAAGGGTGAATGAAACCCACAAACACACAAACACAGGGATAAGGTAAGGGAGAACAAACAGGGATATACAATAAGACAAACAACACTAAGCAAAGGGGTAAACACCAACAAACCCAAGTAACCAAGTGTCACAGGACACAACGAACACTCACGTGGTCAGACACTGTTAAAACCAACCAGTACGACAACAAGGCTATTCATTTACAATAAACAGAGTGCCACGAGACACAGTAAGGCTACACAAGCCACAACCAACCTTACCTGGTGGAACACCAGTAAGGCAAAGCAAGCTACTACAAGTAGCAGTGTGAATCGAGGTGAACACAGCACCATACAGTACGTCACAGTGGTGTTGACAGCAGACAACAGGGGCAACAGTGGTCACTAGTTTACTAATAGATTACTTTATAATAGAGGTACGACTGCTGATATTTGACATGTTCTACTAAAGTGAACATTCTAGGGTTTAAGTTTCAGATAAGACTCTAAACAAGACAGTCCAATGTTCAAGAGAGTCGCATTCACCGCCATATTTATTTACTTAGGTTTCTATGGACGCATTTCAGAATAATTCATGAATAACAGAATAATTCATGAATAACAGAATAAAGATGAATAATTCACTGCCATATATTTCAAAACAATACAACTACGGTGGAGAAAAAAGAATATGAACCAGGTAACCATGAGTTTGTAGTCGTTAGTATTGCCTGTTTGGCTATTTTCATTCTTGAAATTATGTTTTTTATGGCAAAGCTTTAACATTGAATTGAATGGGACGTTTTTCATCTGTTTTTGCATCAAAGTCTACCAATATCACAGCCGAGTGAATGAGGCCAATTTCATTCATTCATTACATTTTATGTAAATTAAATATTATTATACTATTATTTATTATCTAACCAGGAAATTCTCATAGAGATTAAGAATATATTTTGAAAGAGAGACCTGACCAAGACAGCTGCATTTAAAACATACATTAAAGAGACATACGGTTAACCTTTCACTACCACACTACAGAAGGTTAACCCTTTCACCACCACACTACAGAAGGTTAACCTTTCACTACCACACTACAGAAGGTTAACCTTTCACTACCACACTACAGAAGGTTAACCCTTTCACCACCACACTACAAATGGTTAACCCTTTCACTACCACACTACAGACGGTTCTGTATCGTTAGTGGCTTAGCTTGGCATCACTACTGCACTATCTCGCGTACGTGCACGCGTACTGAATAAACCACAAATGTACCTCTAATACCAGTATTAGTCTGACCACACCCCTCATCAGCTTACCTTCATAAGCAGGTGTGTGGTCACCTGCTCTCCTCCTTCTCGCTTTCACCACAAGGAAGAAGTGCCTCGGTAGATCCCCACACTTGACACCATGATGGAAGAAATTGGATTAGGAACAGCTTGGGAAACAAGGATACGTTGACATCATATCTTTATTTTCTCTCTCACTATTTTCGAGAAAATACGGCGATATTGTCTTCGTACTGGAGTGTCTAGAAGATGATGATCATTCTAAAAACCCTCCACCGGTTTTCGTATTGGGAGCACGCCGCTGCATGCTTCTCAACTGCAGTTCCTTGCTGTGTTTGTTGGGGTGAAACCTGTCAGGCCACAGCTGAACTGTCGGACATGCCGCTGTTGTGAGGAGCGGTGCGTTCCAGGTTGGGTGAGTAGTGTTTGCTGGCGGGCTCCACTTGTCTGTTAGTGCTATGGGGGCTACTTGACAAAGTTTATGGAAACCGGCCCCAGGCTAGGGTCCTTTGTTTAGCCGCCTAGGCGACAGAAGGCCTTGGTCTGGAGACCATTATAGTTTTAACTAGTGGGCCGCGACCATTGACACTGGTGATCCCTGTGTGTTCTGGACGAGTGGATTCTCTCTGTCACCGTGTTAAGACCCCATCTTTCATATCCAAATGAGAGTATTCCTTCACGAGGGGATATGTGCATGTAATGTGCGATAGCGGCAGATTCATGTTCGAAGTCAGCTACACAGGCCAGTTGGTACTGTGCTGATTCCGCCGGATGTTCACCGTTGTGAAGCGGTGTTGACGTCTTGTTTTCTCTTTTCTCTTAAAAAGTGAGGAGAGGTTCAGAACGGCGGCCTGTCTGGGTGAGTGTTATGTCATTGTTTACATGTTCATAGCTTACGGTTAGCCAGTCAGCTGTTAACTGCTGCGTTAGCCTGCTGGATCGCTGCATGGCCTGCTTAAGGCCTACTGTTAGCCAGTCAGCTGTTAGCTGCGGGGCTAGCATGTCGTGGTCGCTGGGTAAACGTTAGCTTGCTGCTAGGGCCATGGCTGGCGCGGGGTAGCTTAGCTTCTCGCGCGCCGCCGGAGCTCGCTTCTGATCGCCGTTGGCTTGATGCTATTCTGTTGAACGTGCTTTGATTTTAACATGTTTTACACTCTTGACCGCGACGTCATCCTTGACAGGGGATGTTTCGTCGACCCTGCCCTGAGCCTGGACGGGGATTGCGTCAACAAAGAGGACTGTAGCGACTGGTTGGAGCGGCGACGCTGCCCGGATCGAACAACACAGGTCGGCTGTGTTCTACGGTGTCTTGTGACTGCACTTCGCTGATCTGCGTTCCGGGTAGGTACGGGGTTGGCCAGACCTCATAACACGTCTTCTGGTTTTACTTTGCTAAATGTATTGTGAATAACGGTGTTTTTTCCCAAAACGTGTGTTGTCGCAATGCATTTAGGATACGTTGCGGGTTATGTGTGAGCTGTTTTTGTCACTGGCAGTTAGCTTCTCCGTGCAGGTCGTGATGTATTGATCTGGTTGTTGTGTGAGAAACATCATGGTGTTTATGTGTACCGTGTACTCACTACTAAGGCAACTAACCTATGAAGCTATGCTTGGTGACAAGTGAGTAAAAGAATGTTCTTTCTCAGACTGTAATGACAATGAACAGTGTGTTCACACATTAACAGGTTTTCCTGTTTTAACTGGCCGTATTGAGGGTAAAATAGGAGGATTGTGTTTTTCCCCCCCGGTTCCCTGGGGACTTTATCACCTCCTATCAGACATGTTGTGCATTAATTGTGTCTTTTGTGTGGTAGGGATACGATGTAACTCTTAGCTTGATTGCTGAGGTTGTGCTAAATCTGCTGGAGAAACTTATTTCCTAGAGGGAAATTGGTTTGGTTGCTGTCATGTGTGCTTAGCAAGGCCTGTGGTCGATACTAATCAAGAATGATGTATTCTCTCATTGTGAAAAAAACGGCGTTCCTCTGTTGAGTGTTTTTGCCATTTTTTGTAGGTGATGATGGGTTGTGTGTGTCATGTGACCTACAACTGGGTTGTACTGGCCACAGAAGCACATGTGTATGTTGGACCGGGGTTCTTAGAGCCCTCTCTATTCTGTGTTTTTCCTTAGTAAAAATCAGATAGCAGGTTAGCTCATGCGCTGTGTGGAGCTGTGAAACGCTTCATAGAGCTGACTATGACTGTGTCATATTCTCTTTTTGTCGTTACGTCGTATCATGGGTGTGGGGTCGTAAAGGGGTGAACTGGTAACCTTTCCTCTCCCCATTGTTCTGTCGGTCAGGGGTACACCCCCTGTCCTTCAAGGTTCCCGTCACGTGGCGGTTCGGCACGTTACGGGGGGGGGGGGGGGGGGGGGGGAGGGAGTTCCTGGTCCCACGGCCTGGTATATTGGGCGTGTGCACCGCAGGAATTCCCCCGCCATAGAGTACGTCACCGTGCGCGTCTCTGTTGGTAGGACTTCCGTGTGCTGTTCAGGTCCATGTGATGGATCTGTTTTCAGGGGGGGTGGTCAGGGCTCCTCCTCACCAAGCGCCTATTCAGGCCTTCTGTGAGTTCGGACTCCTTCTTCCATGTGAGGAAGCCTCCATCAGAGTACAGAGCCTTCCTCCTCAGATTGTCAAAGTGAGTGGACCCTCTAGAAGGGTCCTTTTCTATTGTATGTATATTCGATTCAATTCGTTTGTTGAGTGTGTATGGGTTCAGTGCCTCTTCCCCGGAGGCCCTAAAACCAGTTTTTTACATGGCTCAAGGTGCAATATATTCTTTTCAATCTGTACAGCTCGCGTGGGAAGTCTCTCTGGGGATCCCCGTCTCTTTCCTATGGGAGGGTGGTGGGATGTAAAAATGTGAACATTTTTTACCCCGGCTGTGTAGACTGGGATACATACTGTTGATGCTTCCTTCTTTCTATTCCAGAAGTGTTGGAGTTAGGGAGTGTCACACCCCTCTTGTCGTTCCCCTGGGCGCCTTGGGGATTCAATGACAGGTCTAAATAGCCTGTTCATTGATGGGGGTGTGTCCCGACGCACGTATAGTGCTAGCTCGCTGTAAACAGGCGATTGACTGGCACGCCTTGGTTGCTTGTGGTTGAAACAGCGTTTTTATAAAGCAACTGAGATGGGGGTTTTTCCTCTTCCGACGACCACATCCCATGACCTGGGTGGGTTGTCGACGGATTCTCGTTCATGTCTGGGGGATGATGACGGGATGGATCTGAACATATGTAGTGGGGTCTCACGCCCTTGGGGTGGGCCACCAGGCGCGGTTCGTCCGAATGTCTGGGTGGCGCCTTCTTTTCATGTTAAGATCAACACGCATATCTGCCCTTCTCCTGGAGTAGGCATGTCGGCGTGGTTAGGGCACGGGACTGGTTCTGGTCACGCTGGTCCAGATCAGTTGAACCCGTTGTCCGCCGGGGATGCAGATCTGCTGTTCTGGTACCCTGAGGGACTTGGGCTTTTTTCAGGGGGAAAAATGCCAGGTCGGTCTGGGTGTCACAGGGTTAAGCGCTATGGAGACCCTGGTTGGGTATGTTTTTACTCAGCACTGTCGTCATGGCTTACAGCCATGCCAGTCTGTACGCGCTCGATCTCGTCGGATCTCGGCCGCTACACAGGTTGGTCCTGGTTAGTACTTGGTTGGGAGACCGCCGGGGAATACCAGGTACGGTGTGCTTAGGGGCTGGTTCTCCATTATTTTTCGCTCCTCTCTCACGCATGGCGAAGAGGGGCCTGTGGGGGTGGTTTTTTGACCTCCTCTGGTGACCCTGTGCTTCCCGTACCGCCAGGCCCGGTCCGAAGTGATGTTTGCGACCCGTAGGCCTGGGTTAACACTTTTTGGAAACTGAAACACTTGTACTGCGGTATAGCCGGTGTATGCCCGCAGGTGTGTTTTGGAGTTTTTTCTTGGGGGGTTATAGGAACAACCACCGCATTGGGTAACACCGAGGTGGTTGATTCCCTGGTGTGTTGGAGCAGTGTCAACTCCCGGGTTCACCGTTTGAGGGTGCCCCTGCACGTTCATGACGTCTGCCAATCGTGTCAGCCTTCTCTGCCTCGACCCCTCTGGGTGGGGGTTTTTAAATGGAGGCTTGGTCATGCAACACCGCCAGCTTACGCTCCTTCCGCCGGGGCGGCTGTGTTCAGCTGTCCCCTCTGGCGCCTGTCTCGTCCGCAGTCTCCAGGCTAGGGTTAACAGCCTGTTGCCTGGTTTTTCCCCGGTGCGCTGCCTGCTTCTGTTGGTTAACCTTTTTGTGTGCTTACGGCCATGCTGACTGCCTGTTCTGCAGGGTCAGTGTGCCAGGCGGTGTACTATTGGGGGGACGGGGCCCGCTCGGCTTACGGCCATACCAACCTGAACACGCCCGATCTCGTCCGATCTCGGAAGCTAAGCAGGTTCTGGCCTGGTTAGTACTTGGATGGGATTCCGCCTGGGAATACCAGGTGCAGTAACTGAGGGGCCTTTGTCCGAATACGCTGGCGATGTGGGGGGCGGGGCACTGCGTGCCCACCTGGTGGGGTCTTGATGCTGGCATCATGGACTTCTCCGGGCCCCCATTCCAGGGAGTCCAGTCCTTTTGGTGGGTCTGGGTCTTCCTTCGCGCTCCGCTGCTACGGCCTTGCCACGGGGTTGGGTTTGCCCTTGGCCCCGTGATTCTGGGGGCAGTAACGAGGTTGTTCCTCCGTTCGTTCCCGGGTGGCATGCGGGTTGTGCGTGTGTGTAGTCGTGGGGTCAAGCCACGGTCTGCTCACCCTGTGCGTTAAGTTGCTTGAGTGCCTCTTCGCACGGTCGGGTCCGTCGCCTTCCCGTGAAGCCTCTAATAGGGGGGATACCCTCCATTAGGGGGGGTCGGGGGGGCTCGGCCCTCCCTGTTCTGATGGTTTTGGGGGGCTGTCAGCGGGGTGTATTTGTCAGCCAAGTGGCTCCGCTTGGCCTCCCTTGTGCAGTAGTGATGCCAAGCTAAGCCACTAACGATACAGAACGTTAGGTTATGACTATAACCAAGTTCTGTTAGTTAGGGGCGATGCTTGGCATCAGACGGCCGCTGCAGCCCTTGTCCTCACCTTGTGGTGAAAGCTTGGGAAGGAGGAGAGCAGGTGACCACACACCTGCTTATGAAGGTAAGCTGATGAGGGGTGTGGTCAGACTAATACTGGTATTAGAGGTACATTTGTGGTTTATTCAGTACGCGTGCACGTACGCGAGATAGTGCAGTAGTGATGCCAAGCATCGCCCCTAACTAACAGAACTTGGTTATAGTCATAACCTAACGTTAACCTTTCACTACCACACTACAGACGGTTAACCTTTCACTACCACACTAGAGACAGTTAACCTTTCACTACCACACTACAGAAGGTTAACCTTTCACTACCACACTACAGAAAGTTAACCTTTCACTACAATACTACAGACGGTTAACCTTTCACTACCACACTACAGAAAGTTAACCTTTCACTACCACACTACAGAAGGTTAACCTTTCACTACCACACTACAGAAGGTTAACCTTTCACTACCACACTACAGACGGTTAACCTTTCACTACCACATTACAGAAGGTTAACCTTTCACTACCACACTACAGAAGGTTAACCTTTCACTACCACACTACAGAAGGTTAACCTTTCACTACCACACTACAGAAGGTTAACCTTTCACTACCACACTACAGACGGTTAACCTTTCACTACCACATTACAGACGGTTAACCTTTCACTACCACACTACAGAAGGTTAACCCTTTCACCACGACACTACAAATGGTTAACCCTTTCACTACCACACTACAGACGGTTAACCTTTCACTATCACACTACAGAAGGTTAACCTTTCACTACCACATTACAGACGGTTAACCTTTCACTACCACACTACAGAAGGTTAACCCTTTCACCACGACACTACAAATGGTTAACCCTTTCACTACCACACTACAGATGGTTAACCTTTCACTACCACACTACAGACGGTTAACCTTTCACTACCACACTACAGAAGGTTAACCTTTCACTACCACACTACAGAAGGTTAACCTTTCACTACCACACTACAGACGGTTAACCTTTCACTACCACACTACAGACGGTTAACCTTTCACTACCACACTACAGAAGGTTAACCTTTCACTACCACACTACAGAAGGTTAACCTTTCACTACCACACTACAGAGGGTTAACCTTTCACTACCACACTACAGACGGTTAACCTTTCACTACCACACTACAGAAGGTTAACCTTTCACTACCACACTACAGAAGGTTAACCTTTCACTACCACACTACAGAAGGTTAATCCTTTCACTACCACACTACAGAAGGTTGACCCTTTCACTACCACAGCACAGCAGGTTAACCCCTACCACACTACATAAGGTTAACCCTTTCACTACCACAGCACAGAAGGTTAACACTTTCACTACCACACTACAGAAGGTTAACCCTTTCACTACCACACTACAGGTTAACCTTTCACTACCACACTACAGAAGGTTAACCCTTTCACTACCACACTACAGGTTAACCTTTCACTACCACACTACATGTTAACCCTTTCACTACCACACTACAGGTTAACCTTTCACTACCACACTACAGAAGGTTAACCCTTTCACTATCACACCACAGGAGGTTAACCCTTTCACTATCACACCACAGAAGGTTACCTTCTGTAGTGGTAGTAAAAGGGTTTCATTTATAAAAGAGACAAAAAATAGTGTAGTGGTAGTAAAATGGTTTCATTTATAAAAGAGACAAAAAAATATGGGGAGAACAATAATATAATTAATTCAATATGCTATGGGGAAATAATATGAGTTAGTTTACTTCCTGTTTGGGCAGAGATGTTTGACCGTGGAACGTCATCCAGATATCTGCGTAGGAGTGTGATCTTGAGGTGAAAGGTCAAAGGCCTCCTTAGAAAATGGTCATGCCAATCCTTCATCTCAAAATGTTTGCTTATAAATTTGGAGCCGGTCCAGCCAGCTGACCCTGATACGGTTTGTATCTGTGGATTCCTCAAGGCCTCTGGTTTCATATGATACCACCGTCTTCACTCTACAACTGAGCCCACTACAGATACAAAACACACATATTCAGAGAACATTATTAAATGCGATGGGATTTTATATTGAGTAAAACTATAATCTATTTAATCTTGAGGTTAAATGTCACTTTTAAAAATATTTGAAAATAATCTACTGTGCTAAAAGGCTGGGAATTGCACAGTGAATGGTTGCTATGGTAACCAAGGACTCTGTGGCAGGTGGCTGCGCGTAGAAGCTGGTCTAAGTGTAAAAAAGGGCATTTTTCTATCACAAAATCGTCTTTTTTGACCCAATTAACCATTCTGTGTTCCAATTTACGGGTGACTTCGAGAAAACAATGAAATATGACAGATACCTAGACGTGGACGACTCAAAGAGATAGGGGTCAGGTCTTGTTCATTTTGTTAGTCCCCATTATCAAGATGGCGGCAGAGTGAAGCGACTTCTCTATAGACAGAGTATGAATTAAACATGGCTGCATTGGGGTTAAGAGTGTGCAGTGACGTGGTTCACCGTGAGACTCCGCTACGCCGTGGTCTCTACAGTAACTCTCCTGTGAAGGTGTCCTCTCTCCCTAAGCTCTTCTGAAGACGGCTTTTGGGAACATGAGTTATGTAAAGCCATAATCTCTGTGTACAGTACCAAAAGTACCGAAGTGGATGCGCAAGCAGCATAGTGGTGTTCCGCTTGACAGCAGATGTATCTCAAACATAAACAGAGCCAGTGGTAGAATAAGAGATACACTGAGCCAGTGGTAGAATAAGAGATAAACTAAGCCAGTGGTAGAATAAGAGATAAACTGAGCCAGTGGTAGAATAAGAGATACACTGAGCCAGTGGTATAATAAGAGATAAACTGAGCCAGTGGTAGAATAACAGATACACTGAGCCAGTGGTAGAATAAGAGATACACTGAGCCAGTGGTAGAATAACAGATACACTAAGCCAGTGGTAGAATAAGAGATACACTGAGCCAGTGGTAGAATAAGAGATACACTGAGCCAGTGGTAGAATAAGAGATACACTGAGCCAGTGGTAGAATAAGAGATAAACTGAGCCAGTGGTAGAATAAGATATACACTGAGCCAGTGGTAGAATAAGAGATACACTGAGCCAGTGGTAGAATAAGAGATACACTGAGCCAGTGGTAGAATAAGAGATAAACTGAGCCAGTGGTAGAATAAGATATACACTGAGCCAGTGGTAGAATAAGATATACACTGAGCCAGTGGTAGAATAACAGATACACTAAGCCAGTGGTAGAATACAGGCAGGCATACAGAGGCCTGGCTGTAGCAACAGTCTGTCTGTCAGCATCTAAAAATGGATGAAATGAGAGAATATTTGTACAGCATTCTTTTTCATTTAGGTTTTCTTTCTTAGTCAAAGAAAGAACCTGCTAAGTCTGCCAGCGTGGAGCTAATGTCATTATAATGAATGTGCTGCTCGGCTGGGAAGCACTGGTGTGTAGAGAGTCAAACGCGTTGCCTCCCTGGCATTAAAGCCCATGTTGCATAGAGAGTCAAACGCGTTGCCTCCCTGGCATTTAAGCCCATGTTGCATAGAGAGTCAAACACGTGGCCTTCCTGGCATTAAAGCCCATGTTGCATAGAGAGTCAAACACGTAGCCTTCCTGGCATTAAAGCCCATGTTGCGTAGAAAGACGTCTCAGCATATTGCTGGTGTTTCCACCCGTACTTTAACTTCAAGTCAAGTCAAGAGTTTTATTTGTCACGGCATACAAGCATACAGTGAAATAACGGGGGGTCATGCCCGCAGCGATTGTGCAATAATACAAGTAATAAGAATAGGAATGAGAATAAGACATTTGTGCAATAATACAAGTAATAAGAATAAGACATAACAGGTATAATGTACATAAAGTTTACAAAAAGCATGGTAAGACATGCTAAGGTCCTGCGATGGTCCATGCTACGGATGAGGCACTGGGTCTTATGTACACTACTATACAATGCTATACTATACAATTCACAGTTATACTATGTGTCCTTATGCTAACTTGCTATATCCATCTATTTACTATCAATCAATCAATCAAATATATTTATATAGCACATTTAGACATGACGCTTGTCAACCAAAGTGCTTCACATAGCTAAGAACAAAGAAAAGTATAGACTAAACAGAAAAAACAACCAACGGATAGACAAAGGAAAACAGAACAACATGTCAACAAGCAAGGCAAGAGTCAAAGTGAGTCAGGGAAGGCCAGGCGATATAGGTGGGTTTTGAGTTTCGATTTAAAAGACTCGACGGAGGGGACAGATTTAATGGGCATGGGGATGCTGTTCCAGAGGTCAGGGGCTGCGACCGCAAAAGCATGTCCGCCCCTATACTTGAAATTAGACCTACGGGTGGTTAAGAGACCCTTGTCAGATGATCTGAGGGCCCTGATGTTGGTAGGGGGTGAGGAGGTCTGCTAGGTAAGCAGGGGCTTTACCATTAATGGCTTTGTAGACCAATAGGAGAACCTTGAATTCTATTCTGTAGCGCACCGGGAGCTCTCTTCTGGGTACCTGTGAGCAGTCTAGCAGCAGCGTTTTGGGGTAGTTGTAGGCGGGCTATGGTTGACAGTCGCACGGTTAGTTCAACAACAGATTGATGATTGATTGTTTTATTTTCAAGTGCCCAACCCTCATGGGTTTATAAGACACACAAAAATACTGTTACAGTGTTCCATTATTACATCACACATTACATTATCTAAATACAGATTACATGAATACAGATTACAGATCTGTCTTAAACAAAGTATTCTGTCTTCTCTCCCAAGCTTAACAAATCAAATCTGCCTACGAGAAAAGTCCCCTTCCTGAAGCACAACTCGAGTTGTTCATGTTCATCCAGCTCAAGAAAATCAACATACTGTAAATGGAGGACATTTCACTAAAAAGTACTTCGCTTTAACGTCCTTGTAAACAGGACAGTAAAAGTAGTAAAACAAGTACGCAGTAGGGAAGTAAAACAAGTATATACTTAGTAACTAGGTTAATAAATCACTGGACTACTAGATTGTTAGGTGTCTAGTTTGTTCACAGATCATCTAAGATTAGGATACCATTCCACACTCAACCCTCAATCTCGTGACCCACCTGGTGAAACGCAATAAGGGTCCCCGAACCCAGAGTTTGAAAACCGCTGATATAAACACGCCACCAATTGTAAAGCGGTGTAGCGCTGAGTCAAATCAGACGTTATTATTAACCTCCATGGAGAAAACCCAGACAAACACGGAGAGAGAACTCTGCACACAGAGCGGCGGCCCGCCCGCTGGGTTGGAACCCGCAACCTCCTCGCTGTGAGACACAGTGCTGCTCACCACTGAGCCATGGTGCCTCCTCCTCTCTTACTCCTCTTCCAGGCAGTGAATGGAGGCATGGAGCTCCTAGACTCTGCAGCAGGAGACGAGAAGCGACACTAACCACGTTGTCACCAGATCACAGCTTCAAACAGCTGGAGACGACACCCCAAAGAGCCTAGCACATCTAGTGTGTGTCTGTGTGTGTGTGTGTGTGTGTGTGTGTGTGTGTGTGTGTGTGTGTGTGTGTGTGTGTGTGTGTGTGTGTGTGTGTGTGTGTGTGTGTGTGTGGTGTGTGGTGTGTGTGTGTGTGTGTGTGTGTGTGTGTGTGTGTGTGTGTGTGTGTGTACCCTCTTTCTTCCTCAGACAATCAAACTGCATTATTCTACTGCACACTGACACACTAACACACTAACACACACCACACTAACACACACTAACACACACAACACTAACACACACCACACTAACACACTAACACACACCACACTAACACACACCACACTAACACACACTAACACACACAACACTAACACACACCACACTAACACACTAACACACACCACACTAACACACACTAACACACACAACACTAACACACACCACACTAACACACACCACACTAACACACACTAACACACACCACACTAACACACACTAACACACACCACACTAACACACTAACACACTAACACACACCACACTAACACACTAACACACACCACACTGGCACATTAACACACACCACACTAACACACTACACACACACACACACACACACACACACACACACACACACACACACAGACACACACACACACACACACACACACCACACTAACACACACACACACACACACACACACACACACACACACACACACACACACACACACACACACACACACACACACACACACACACACACACACAAACAAACAATCCACTAAGCCACATGACAAATGAGGGGGAAAAGCGGCGTGAGAAAACAAAGCTGATAAAAAGCCACC